>NW_026867860.1:892857-989634 GCF_020745735.1 Hemiscyllium ocellatum
TTTTCGCTCGGTTTAGCACCAAGCCTGCGTCCCGAAGTCGATTGAACAAGTCTGATAGATGATGTAGTGTCCCTTCCATGAGTCACTAAAAATCACAAGGTCATCAATGTAAACCACAGGTTGGATAATCCGGCAACTTATTGGTTAGTCCCTGAAATGTGGCCGGCGCATTTTTCATACCACATGTAAGTTGCTTGTCCCACATTTTCAACTCAGTCTTCCACCCCAGGAACTGGGTATATATCAACCTTTTTAACAACATTGACGTTACTATAGTTCACACATTATCGTTGGGTACCATTTGGCTTTGGCACCATGACGATGGGTGAGTTCCAGTCACTGTAACACATGTTGATTATGTCATTTTAGAGCTTGCATTCAATCTCCTTCTGAGCCTGTGCCAACTTTAGAGGATTATGCCTGTAAGGATGTTGGTTAATCGTAACAACATCTCCTAAAGCTACATTATGCACAATTAGGTGAGTACTTTCAAGTTAATATCTGCGTAATTCTACATGTGAAAGTAATAACTATTTCTGATCATTTCAATTTTTCTCATGTAGGTAAATCAATAAATCGCCCCAATTTTAGACAAGTACCTCATTGCCCCCTTTAATTTGAGGAATGTCCGATTCAAAATCCTCTGAACTTGGTTCTGACTTCAGTGCTGTAATCACTAACACCTTGTCCTCTGTATTTCCTTCCCCATCAATGTACATATTGAGCATGTTCACATGACATACGCTGTGAGATTTCTTTTTGTAGTCCCTATCAAGTAGTTATCCTCACTCTATATCCGTTGTATCTGATAAGGTCCATAAACCTTGCATTTCAAGGTTTACCTATAACTGGAAATAACAGTCATACCTTTTCCCCAATCGCAAATTTCTTCTATTTTCCTCACTCCTAAATGACTTCTAAGTGGTCTTTCATGCACCATTCACATCACCTCTTTTCTGTATCCCATTGGCAATTCGATTTGATGAACTTCTGCCCAACTGTCATCTCCTTGAGTATGTGATAGTCTCCATTTCCTCATTTTGAGGTTAAAAACACTCAGGGATACATTCAAAATTCCTAACGTATATGCTTTTTGATAAAATTGCTTTAACCTTTTATCTTTCTGCTGTAACTCAATTATTTAAATAAACGAAAATATTTGCATGAGGCCCTGTTTGCTCAATAGTTTTTTTCACAACTACGTGATGGAACAAAGTCTCTGTAAATGCCACTTCCGCTTCCTTACCTTTATATTTTTGATACCTCCTGTTTCAATTGGTGACATTGAGGCTTCAGGACACTTCCAGGATAAGACTCCTGCATTGCTTCAGTTGCCTGCGTCTCCACTGGCTTTTCAACCAGAGTAAGCAGCAATCCTACCGGTGAATCAGCTGTAGTTTTTGCAAGGATAGATTGTATTCCTGGAGCTGAGAGTTTGTCCAATCCTCATACCACAATTTCTCCACACTTTTCTGGACATTCTATCCTCCCTTTACATCATTATGCACTTTTTGACTCAAGGTTAATTGTCTGTAATAGTACCTATTCTGGAAATAGTCCTTCTGGAGTCTATGTCTCCTGATCTTTCAGCATCACAAACTAAGATGATCCTGTGTCCCTTAATATGGCATCCTCTTTAAATGCTCTATGTCTGTAAACTTTCCGTTTGCAGGTATATTTTCTAAGCAGATCTGCCACTTCCTCTGCAACAAACCTCTGATCAGCTTACACACTCTGATGTAGCTTTCTAGCTTCCACTGTGCTTTCTGTTACCACCCCAGCAAAACTTCCAAGCTTATCCTGCTTTCCTGCAACTCTATGTTTTTTTTTCCTGAACCCTCCAACGCAGTGATTTCATGTGACCTAATTTATTGCAATGAAAGCACCGGACCTTTTTAACTTCTTTGTTTCCTTCAAGTGTTTACTTTTTGGCCTGTTCAAAATTATCCTTACGACCCTCTTCGAGATCTACCTTTCCCTCCCACGTGAGGATTTCTCTTTACCCCAGTTTCTATCCCTCATGAACTGAAATTGATTCTAGAAGCCAAACCATGTTTTATGGACCAATTCATAATCATCAGCCACTTAAACTGCCAGCCTTGCCGTTTTAACTCTCTGCTCTTCCAAATGTGTTTGCACTATGTCAGGCAGTGAATCTTTGAACTCCTCTAAAGTAATTGTCTCTCTCAGAGCATTGCAAAGCTCTTTTTCCAGCTATCAAAATTACTTTGTTTGATCCTTTCAAACTCAATATATGTTTGATCAGGATCCCTCCTTGTATTCCTGAAACGTTGTCTGTCGGATTCTGGCACAAGCTCATTTGCACTTTCTTTACCTCCTCATACACCCCAGATCCCTGATCTGTTAGTGTTGTGTTGTGAATAGTTGCCGAACTCAACCTACAAGTTTTGTTTGGATCAACAAAACCCACGTGGTCACTGGCCACTGTAATTGCTTAGCCACTTTTTCAAATGAAATGGTGAAGGTTTCTATATCCTACTCATCAAATTTAGGCAAGGAGTGAATATATTTAAACGTTTCTCACCAGGCTTTTGACAACCATGGTTTTGCTCATCCTCACTCTGTTCTTCACAAAGCTCACCTTCAGCCTTAATCCCCATCCTTTGAAGCTGACTTTCCATCCTAAGTGTCCACCTCTGAAGCACAAACCCTCTCGGTTTTCCTTTCTCTCCTGCTAAGGACAATCATTGTTTTTGCTTTCGTTCGCTAAATCTATTCATTCTCTTTCTTTCTTTTCTGATTTTAGGCCGAACTCAAACTGCTTCATTTCCGCTTTTAACTCAAGCTGCGTCATTTGCAATTGAAGTTTGCTCATCTGTACAGATTCTGATGGAGTTTCCAGCAAATTGGAATGCTGAGCTACTGCTGCAATCATCTCATCTTTCCTCACGTTGGGAGCTAGCTTCAACGCAAGCTTGTCTACTAATTCCCCGCAGCTTGGACTTATGTGCATTCTGTTAAAATCCCCATGGTCACTTCTTCCACCTCCAAAATATCCTTGGTTCCTGCAAAGCCCATTGCTATCTAAAGCTCTTTGTCCCAACCAAATCAACACACGAAATAGGAGACACTTATACTTGACACTCGCTGCCTAAACCCCGCAACTGGTCCCCATTCTGTTATAGAACAGGCCCGACCCCACAGAACTAGCCCAGACCGTAACTTTGTTATTTCTTAAAAGTTAGTGTAGAGTGGATCTTCCTTGAGTGAATTAGCTGGTCAGACTGCCGAGTTTTAAACAAATAGCACTTATTTACCAAATTACAGAATGAAACACAAGACACCAAAACTTGAATACCTGAATAACAAATCCTATATAAACCCGACAGGCTATCCAGACTTTAGGATCCTGTTCCAAAATGCTTGCAACAATCCAAATAAGCAAACCATTTAGCCCCAAGAGTAAAACTGACACAAAGGTTATCAGGTTATAAGGTCAGAAGGAGGGGAAGAGCATCCAGTTCGAACAGTGTCCCTGACTGAACTAACCCCACAACTGATCAGACCTCTCCGCTTAGAGAATTGGCCACGTCCTCTTGATTATACAAGTTTCTTATTAAAGACTAGAAAGCCTCCTGGCTGAGTCATTACCTGTTTGAAAGAAACAAAAGGATCCCAATGAAACTTTCAAAGTTCAGACATATTGGAATCTTGGTTCATTTAGTCCCACCTTATTAAAAAAAACAACATAACCTTGGAAAAGGACCGGTTTTGTGACAATATGCCACATATGGCTTTGGACTGAATTCAAGAAGTGTAAGCCTTCCTGCTTTGGATTCTTGTGTTTTTGAGTTTACATAAAACAAAGCTGAATCGCATTATGTGTTGAAGGTTCAACATTGTTTTATTAGAGCAACGGGAAGAATGTCCAGACAGATCCACACTTCCTGTGTATGGTCAGGGCAAATATTCCCACTGAAAATCTATTGGCTGGAGTGTGGTCTAGTTGAGGAGAGATCAGCAATTTAACTACATCTAGATTGCGTATTTTGTGGGTGGCTGTGTTGCGGGGGCGGTGTTCAGGTGGTTACAGCATTGCAAACGGACAACACAACAGACACATCTAGCCTGTGATAAGGAAACATCCATCATTCTACCTCATAACTCACTTTACGATAACAATTGGTGATGGGAGATGTGATCAATAGTCAGTGATGTCAACATTCAATCAAGTCCAGTTGTTATTTGTATCATACTGAAAGGGGTTAACTGGATCTGTTTGTTCAGTGACTGTGATTGATGTCAGTCTCCATGGATCCTAATGATATCGCTGGATGGTTTCCCTCTTCTATTAGTAAGGGGCTTCTTGCAATGATTTATCCCATTGTAGCAGCATATGCATCACCTGCAACACTAACAAGAATTAACAGTTGCAGAGATGGGGGGAGGAGAGTTTAGAATCTGAGAGTACACTGGAATGATCTAACAATGGATCAGAACCTGAGAGTAGACTGGAATGTTCTAACCACGGATCTGAACCTGAGAACAGTAGACTGGAATGCTGCAACAATGGACAGGAGTTTATCCTCGGGTCTTTACTATGTTTCCTGGTATTGGAACATATTATCACTTCGGATATACGGTGTACTGATGATTAGTCAGGCTGGTTACTATCCCATGCTTGCTATTGTTGGTGTTCCTGGTAAGTCTCCCCATCTCTATCTATTTATTTATCGCATAAGCCATGGTGAACTTCATTGCTATTTCTGTTGACTATATTTGGCAAAGTTGGAAACTACTGTCTTCAGCTTCTAATGGAAATCCATTCATTACCACAAATTTCTAAACCGCCCACAACCCCGCCCTCACACACATCTGAGGTCAAGACTGATCACAATCCGGAAGTATCTATTTGCCGTGAATTGATTGATGTCTTCACATTCTCTCCATCAACAAACAGACCCACTCCCAGCTCCATGGTATCCCCATTCCACAGCTTGACATTTGTTCAATTGGTAAATACACCATTATACATGCCTTGGAAAATTTCAGACTTCATGGTTCCAGCTCTCTGCTAATCACTCTTTCCATTACAATGTTTCCATCATGCCCTTGTTCTTGTCTCTGAAGTAAATTCATGTCAGGGACACAGTGTCAGAATAGTAATGTCGCTGGCCACATCATTCTGTGGCCAAAGTTATACACTAAAGACATTGTTTCAAATCCTATATCAGATGATGAGAGAACTTCAAATTACAGGAACTGGGAATAAAAGCGAATCTATTTCACTGATGTCCTTTGGTAAAGAAATCTAACATTATTACTTGGTCTGGATAAAGACGACATCAGGTCCACAACAATGTGCTTGACTCTATACTGCCTTAAGGAATAGCCTCACAGTAAAGGACATTTAGTGAGGTCAATTGTGCCCTTAACAGCGATGCAGACATCCTATCAAATGACATCACTAAACGTTGGGAAAAAAAGAATGATGCGAGAGATCAGGAGAATGATGAAGTGCCAGAGAAACCGAGCAGATTTAGCAGCCTCAGATCGAGAGAAACATGGAATTGACATTTCGAATCTAATGACCATCCATCAGAACTGCACACAACTGGTAAATAATGTGAATGATGTTGGTGACAGGGATGTCTGTTGTAAATGGGAGAAGGTGGGAGTTGAACAGATAGAGAAGGAGAAGATAGAGAGAAAGAAGCAAATTGAGGAATTGTTGATGACCAGCTGGAATGGAAAAGAATCAAGATTAATTTTTTTTTTTTTTTCCTGTTGCCATATTAACGAAAATCCTGTCCATGTATGATACACATCAAAGTCACGGTTTGAATTGAGTTATGTCCCGTCGTATCCCTTTCCTGAGAGTAATCATCTTTTTAAAAAATTCAATAATGCAATGTTGTTACAGCATGTAATTCCCTTTCCACGTTGTCCTTGAGAAACTGTTGGTGAGCTGCCTTCCTGACCACTGCAGTCTGTGGGCTGTAAGCATTCAATGCTTAGTTACATCTGGTTTAATTTCTTTGAGACTTTATAACGTGTCATATAACTGAGTGGTTGTGATTGGACATTTCAAACGGCAGCCGAGAGTTAACAACATTGCTATGGGTCAAGATTCACATGTAACCCCGATCAGGTGAAGGTGATACATTTCATTCCTTGAAGGGCATCAGTGTGCCAGCTAGGTTTTTCTGACAATCATTTCATTGTTTCTTAATTCGTGATATTTTATTGAACTCAAATTCCAATATTTGCTGCGGTGGGAATTGAATCTGTGCTCTGGGTCATTACATGGGTCGCTGCATTAATAATCCGGAGATAATACAGCAAGACCATCTCCTCCTCACCATCTCCAAACATCTCCAATGGGAGTAGTGATATTGTTGTTGGCGTGGCTGTGCTGGAAGTATCGCATTTCGCAAGGCAAAGAAATGATTCAGCAAAACATACCATCCTTCTCATGTTGTATTTATGAGAAGGTGAGATGATGGGAAGTGCTCTTGGTGAAAAGAAGCTGAATGTCCTTGGTCATGAATCACAGACAGAACTCATACAGAGCAGCAAGTAATCAACACAGGATATTGTATAATGTCCTTAATTGAAAAATGATTCAAATATAGGCGTGAAGACACCTCCCTGCAGTTGTAGAGAGATATTGCGACAGCACGTGGGGCACTGTGAACAGATTTTCTCTCCATTATAAGGAATAATCTCCTTGCCACAGTGAGATAGTGTAAAGGAGTTTGACCAGACTAATCCCTGCAGTGATGGTACCACGAGGAGAGTGTGAAGGAAATAAGTGTTTAATCTGTAATGCTGCAAATGATTAAAACGTGATTGCAATAAAACTTGAGCGTTTTGAACCAGGACTCATTATTCCCATAACACAAAAATGATAGCGTGAAATATTATGTGTTTTCCTGCAGTATATGTTTTCATATGGGTACAGATACGTTGATAGGAAAGGTTTAGCAGGATATGGGTCAAGTGCAAAGAAATCGAGTTAACGTGAGTGGACATTTTGGTTGGCATAGTCCAATTTGGGCTAAAGGGCCTGACTCCCTGCTGTTAAACTCTATGACTCTCTGATCGTTTATACTCTCTGTGGAGACCCCATGTTGGTTGTGAGAGAGCTGCAGATTCTGAATGAACTCTCACCATCTCAACGTACAGTTGGAGTGAGACCCTGCCTGCACTAAACATCATGTTGTTCACAAACATGTCAGCAGCTTCACTCTTATAGAGTTGGCCATTCCCAAAAGTTTCTGATCTCCATGCAGAAGACGACTTTGTCTTCTCAGAGATGGCAGCTGCCTCCTTGCGACTTGGGACAAGCCATCTGATGTGCTCCTCTCCATCAGCAAACCACATAAATGTAACGCATGTGTAGCATGAGCAATGGAGCCAGGAGGAACAACTTGGGCCAGTCTGTCTGTGCAGTCTCTGCTTCATTGGTTTGTCGTGTTGCAGCATCAATGACATATTCCTATTTCAGTGTAACAGTTTGGAGAGGCTGAATGGTCTCTTATTTTCGTGTATCATCCCTTGAAGTATTTCATGTCCTCCTGTTCATCCCAGGGAAGAGGTTCATTATTGGGTGACTCAGGGTAGCTGCTACCCAGCTTGTTGCGCTGACTCGACTCGTTATCGTCCTGAGTAATAATAGACAAACAGGAGGCTGGAAGAACACAACAAGTCAGGCAGCATCAGGAGGTGGAGAAGTCAATATTTCCGGTATAACCGTTCATTAGGATTGCGGGTGGGTTAGGGGGACCTGCAGAAAAAAAAGGCAATGGTCGGGGTGGGGAGAGTAGGGGAAGGGGAATTGAAATGGCTGGTGACTGGGTGCTCACGTCGGTCCCTTTCGGCCCGGCTGTGTTGGTTGGGAAAATGTGTCCTTAGTTTATGTTTGGTCTCCCCAGTGTAGAGAAGACCACATCGGAAGGACCTCATGCAGTACACTAGGTTGGAAGGGAGGCAGGTGAATCTCTGTTTCACCTGGAAAGTCTGTTTGGGGCGCTGGATGGAGGTGAGGGAGATTGTGTGCCAGCAGGTGATGCATCTTTTCCATTTGCAGGGGCAGTTGTCAGTGGGGATTGGAGGGTTTGGTGCGGGGTGTGGCGCGAACCAAAGATTAGCGATGGGAATGGTCCTTGTGGAAATGTGCCAGGTGTTGGAATCCAACCCAATTTATTGTATCTGGTGCTCCCGATGTGGTCTTCTCTACATCGGCGACCGAAGCATAAACTAAGGGGATGTTTTGCTAAGTATCTCAGCTGGGGTCATAAGTGCTGAGCTGACCTCCCAGTCACTGCCTATTTCAATTTCCCTTCCCACGCCCTTTTCAACGTGACCATCCTTGACTTCCTCCATTGTCACAATGAAACAAACCACAAATTGGAGGAACAACATTTCATCTTCTGCCTGTGCAGCTTACAACACGCGTGACAAAACATTGAGTTCTCCAATTTCAAATAACCTCCCCTCCAATCCCCCAAATACATTCCCAGACCAAAGTCTGATTGAAGAACTTGACTGGGAAACACCACTATCATAGGACAAGCCAGACAGAGAACAGCCAGAGAATTCCTAGAAGCATGGCATTCATCCCCAAACTCCATCAACACACACATTGACCTGGACCCCATATACAAACCACTAAAGCTGAAACTGACACCCGGAAGCGGCAAGAACATCCATCAACAGACACATCGACGTGGACCCCATATACAAAATACTGCAGCTGAAACTGACACCCGGAAGCGGCAAGAACAAGCCAATATAAATACCGGAAGAAACATCAAAGCAGCGCTTCATACGAGGCTCCAACAGCACTGATGATGTTCCCTATCCAGGGAACGAAACGTTTGCAGCAGAAACTTTCAGCTCGGCGAACAGAACCACAACTACATTCCCAGTCCCTCCTCCTCCCTTCCTTTCCTCTGATCATCCCTTCTTCCATCTCCCAACCGTATTCATTCCTCCCATCGACCAACCCAGGCATAACCTCTAATTTTGTTCACCTATCCCCACCTTATCATCCTGTCTCCAACTCCACCATGCCCCCTTATAAGTAGACCCCCTTAACCGCAGCCCCCGCCGCCCCCCCCCACACACACACTCTTATCTTGTCCTGGTGTAACTGAAATCCATATTGACTAAATCTACAACCCTAGCAGGAAGTGAGCGCTGCAGATGCTGGAGATCAGAGTCCATAAGTGTGGTACTGGAAAAACATGGCAGGTCATGCAACGTCCGAGGAACAAGATAATCGATGCTTTGGACATTCCTGATGAAAGTCTTATGCCCGAAATATTGATTGTCTTGTTCCTGCTGACCTACTGTGTTTTATCCAGTGCCACACTTTTTGGCGTCTACTGCCCCGACCTAATCAACCTTCCTGGTCACGTCATCAAATAACTTAAAGAACTTTTTCAAGCATGATCTCCCACGCACAAAGCCATTCTCAATATTCCTAATCAAACCTTGTCTTTCCAAATTAGTGTACATCTTATCCTTCAAATTTTTCTCAATTTGAACAGATGTTAAACTCACTGTTCCCAGTTTCAAGGCTTTGTTTTCAGTCATTCTTAAGTAAGGACACAATGTTTCATATCCTCCAGCCTTCCAGGATCTAAACTCTGTTTAATGATAATCAAAATCATCATTCAGGTCCCATGCAAATGCTTCTCTAGCCTCTTACAGTGTTCTTGGATATATCTGGTAAGGAATGTGAGATTTATCCAACCTCAAGAATTTTACTACGTCAAATACCTCCTCTGCTGTGATATGGACAGTCCCTAAGAAATCACCATGAACTTCGCCAAGTTCCTAAGTATTCATGCCTTTCTCCATGTTAAACACAGAGGAGAAATTTCCGTTGATGATCTCGCCCATCTCTTATGGTTCCACACATACATGTTACTTTGGTCTTTGAGGGGTCCTATTTTCTCACTAGTTATTGTTTTTCCTTTAATATACTGAAAGTACCACTCAGGATTCATCTTAATCTTCTCAGCCAAGGCTCTTTCATGTCCCCTTTTCGCACTACTGATTTCCTTCTTCAGTACATTCCTGTATCCCTTATATATCTCCAGGGATTCACTTGATCCCAGCTGCCTGTAACGGAGCTGCTTTTTTTTTCCAGTCAAAGCCTAAATATCTCTTGTCATCCAGTGTTCCCCATTCCTGCCAACTTTCCTTTCACCTCCACAGTAACAAATCGACCTTGAACTCCAGTATCTCACGTTCAAAGGACTCCCACCTGCCAGAGGTTCTTTTACCAGCAACGAACTATTCCAGCATACCCCTGCAAACTCCTACCTAATTCCATCTAAATTCGTCTTGCCCCAATTTAGAAATTGAAGCTGTTGACCAGTTTTGTCTCTCACCATAAATATGTGAAATTTAATAGAACTATGGCCATTGGTTCCAAAGTGCTCCCACACTCTCACCTGTTCTGTCTTATTTCCTAAGAGTAGATCGAATTTTGCCCATTCCCGAGTATGCTCAACTACATACTGCTTGAGGGAAATTTTCTGGCACAATTAACGGATTTCACCCCACCAAATCCCTTAACGCACTGGCAGTCCCAGACAATGTTATAAAAATTTAAATCCCCAATTATGACAATCCTTTTGCTTTTGCATGTCCCACCTCTCTGCCATTATATTAGTCACTCTAATTCCTGGTGACTATTTCGGGGCCTATCGTACAGTCCCTATAACATCACCATACCCCTTCCTATTTATTAGCTCCATCCACGAATCCTCGCTATTTGATCCTTCAGTTATTTGCTCTCTGATCACTGCTGTGAGATTCCCATTAATCAGAAATGCAACTCCCCCACCACTTTCCACCATCCCTTCCTGCCTAAAGCAGCTATACCCTGGCACATTAAGCTGCCAGTCCTGTCCCTTCCTTAGCTATGTTTCTGTAATGCCTGTAATATCCCAGTCCCACATAGCTATCATGCTCCGAGTTCTTCGGCCTTACCTGTCAGTCCTCTTGCATTGAAATAAATGCAATTTAATAAAAACAGGCATTCTTGCTCCTTGTTGTGTTCCAGCCTGACCTGTCTTTTCACTTCACTGTTTCTGATTACTGTATCGCCTTCCAGCCTCGCACTTGCCTCCCTGCTCTTGAAGATCTCACCCCCTGTCAATCTCGTTTAAACCCTCCCTTGGAGCATGAGCAAACCTGCCTGCCAGGATATTGGTCCCCCTCCAGTGCATGTGCCACCTGACCCTGTTGAACAGGTCAACTCTATCACAGAAAAGACCCCAAATGATCTAAAAATCTGAGTGTCTTCCGCCTTCACCAATTTTTTAGTTATGCATGTATCTGCCATATCCTTCTATTCTTACTTTCATGAGCTCATGACACAGGATGTACTCAGGAGATGACCACTTCGAGGTCTTGGTTTTTAACTTTTCTCCTAGCTCTCTGTAATCAATCCGGAGGACCTTATTCCTATATCTACGTGTATCATTTGTGATGCAAACGTGCACAATGACTTCTGGCTGCTCACCCTCCCCCTTGACAACGTCCTGCAGCCGCTCGGAGACTTCCTGCAACCTGGCACCTGGGACGTAGCACAACTTCCTGGATGCCTGTTTGAGGCCCCAGAATCTCCAAAGTGTCCCTCCAACAATCGACTCTCCTATCTCTAAGACCCTGTTTAAATTTACCCTTTCCCGCTGTGCCCCAGAGCCAGTGGTAGTACCACCAATTTGGCTACCGCTGCTTTCCCTTGAACGGTCGTTCCCTCCAACAGTATCAGAATTGGTATACTTGTTTTCGAGGGGAATGGCCACAAGGGATAGCTGCACTCTCTGCCTAGTCCCTTTGCCATTCCAAACCTACTCTCTGCCTGGAACATGATAGGGAGCAAGGACTGGCTGTTGATTAAATTGTGTTTATTTAAATGCAGCAGGGCCGACAGGTAAGACTAATGAACTCAGGGCATGGATCTTTATGTGGGACTGTGCCATTATAGTCATAACAGAAACATGGTCAGGGTGGGTCTTGGGCGTGACCACTACACTAAAACAGTTATATGTGAAGATCGCAGCATGTCTGATAATCCTGAGTGCTTCCAGCTCCAGCTCTCAAACTTGGTCTCCCAGGCGCTGCAGCTGGATGCACTTTCCACACGTGTAATCAACAGGGACGGTGGAAATCTCTCTGAGCTCCCACATCCCACAGGATGAATGCGCAACTGACCTAACTGCCATCTTGACTGCTGTAATACTAAATTAAAATGACTTTATTTGAGCTTGCCTGTACATTTTTTCCGAGCTGCTGTCTGAAGCCTCTCAAACTAATGACTTACTACTTACTCTGCTACCAACTGCATTTTTTCTATTCCTCCACATTTATTTTTGTTTAGGGAAGAAGGGAGACACTACAATAATGCAATGTTTGTGCCTTAAACACTCCTTGACACCAAGCCCATGACGACCTGCTCTCCAGAGCACGTTATTACTTGTCCTTAGTGGGTGTCTTGCTGAAACTTCCTCATGCTGGTGGTGACTGCGCTGAGCCAAATATTCGCCCCAACAGCCGATCCGCGTTGTCGCAGTCCCCTGGTCCTTTCTGTCTATTACTTCTGCATTTATGAAATCCTTGAATCCGGCGATTGCATTCCAAACTGTGTCTCACTCCAAAGGGAGAGAAGTTGCGTTCCAGTGAACACAGGGCTGTTGGAAAAAGAATGACATTAGACATTGGTGCAACATTCTTGCTACCCGCGCACTGAGTCTGCTTTTCTGTTCAATTCCGTTATATTTATTCTGAGAATCCCCATTCTACTTGACTGGATTTTCCCTATTAAAAAACCCTTGTTTAATAATCTACCTGCCTCAGCCTTCAAGATATTTAATGATCTAACCTCAACAGCCCTCAGAATTTTCTACAATTATTTCACTCTCACTGTTGGGAGACTTGGTGGTCTTTAATCCTATGCCTTATTTCTAGCACTCTATGTGAGAGTTGTGCCAACGTAATTTATTATCATGTCCCATCACACCTTCGCTGTGGCAAGAGACAAGAGAAAAATTTAAAAAAATATCAGAACTTGTGATCTTCTCCCTCATCTTCCACATCAGCCTAAGTTACAGCTCACCCAGATCTCAGGATTTGCCCACTCTTTACCCTGCATAAACTTCCAATTCTTCCTTGGCTTTTGTATCAAATCGTTCAAGGGGCACACTGTCACTCTCCCTGAATCCAGGAACTGCTTCTCCCAACTGAAGAGCGATATGAAGCCCGTGGTTAACGTATCCTGTGGCTCCGTGCATAGGTTGCCCCTTTGTCTCAAATACCCCCACACCCCTTCTTTCTGCTGTTACCCTCTTCCTCTTAATAAACTGATATAATGTCTTTTGATTCTCGTTAATCTTACCCACTAATGTTTTATCAAGATTCCCCCTCTGCTCTTCTACTGAAGTTTTAAGATTAGCCCGACTCTTTTTATATTCATTTAGTGCATCCATTGACCTGTTCACTTTCTACCTGCTTTAAGCTTCTCTTTCATTTTTAATTCTATTCTGATTTTTTGGTTGACATTCGAGGTTCTCTGGGCTTGTTTTCCAAATTTTCATCTTTCATGTAACACATTCGGCGGACACTCTCATTAATTCCATTTTGATCAACTGATTCCCCAACCCTCTGCCACACGCTGTTATCCTCCAGTTTCACCCAGCAGCCACTGTACTCTGGACAGTTTCCGTTATATTTTTTTTCATAAAATCGGTCTCCCCAATCCGAAAACCTTTTATTTACCAGATAGTGCATTTTAAAAAATCTTTTCCTTTCCAAACATAAAATGCATGATGTCATGGTCACTGGCCATATAATGCTCTCCCAATCCTGCCTGCAATATCCTGACTGGCTTCATTCCCCACAGTGAGGCACATCACTATCGCACCCACTGTTGTGCCTGCTCCATGATGATACAAAGAATTTTGGAATAAATTTAAAGGCATCTGTCCCCTCTTAAGATATTATCACTGCCCGAATTAATGCTTGGAAATGAAATGCCTGTGTATAATAAAGCTATTATTGTTTTTTCACATCTCAGTAAATTGATTTTATATCTGCTCTTGTACTTTCTTTTATCTGTGGGTCTATAATATGTCCCCAGCAGTGCCTCCGCCATAGTTTCGATCCCGAGCTCAAACAACTAAGCCTCATTAGAAGATCTTTCCAATATATCACCCCTCCTTACTGTAGTAACCATTTCCTTAACTAATCATGCAACACCACCTCCAATTTTAGCCCTCTCCTGTCCTGCCTATAGTTCTTGTACCACAGCGTATTGAGTTGTCAGCCCTGACCTCCCTCGAACGCATCTCTGTAATGACAATGTCACATTTCCACATGTCACTTTGTTCCATTATCACATCTGTCTGTCCGATAACATTCCCAGCATTAAGGAAAAGCACATCCACCTTGGAATATAACACCTGGAATACTCTGTACCTCGGAGTTCTTCAGTCATTCACTGTTCCTTATCAAGCTGCCCAATTCATGAACCAAAATGTAACTCTGGGACTGAATTAGTATTTGTTGAAATGCAATTTCGTTTTTAATAGATGTATTAATGTAATGCAATTTTCCAGAACTGAGCAGTCTGCTCCACATACAATGAGTTACTTCTGATTAAATCCCTGCTCAGTGTGCAGAGGGAACAGCCATCAGTAATAGGGAAAATGAGGACGTCAGAGGCTGGAGATCAGAGTCGAAAAGTGTGTCACTGAAAACGAAAAACCAGTCAGGTAACATCTGAGGAGCAAGAGAGTCAAAGATTTTGGCATCACCCCTTCATCAGGAACGCATTCATGCCTTCCCATATTTTTCATTCCATGGTTCACAGGATATTGGGAACCATACATGCTCAGTGAAGCAGCACGGTTTATAGCCCTGAAATAGAAAACAGTCAATCAGTTGATTGGACTGGGAGTAGACAATTTCAGGTGAAGTACAGACTAATTGATGTACAATTATAAGAATAGATAAGTCCCCTGGGCCAGAAGGGAAACACCCTAGGTTGCTACAGGAAGAGACGGAAGAGATTTCTGTGCCTTTGGCGATGATCTTTGCGTATTCACTCTCCAATGGAGCAGTGCCAGATGATTGAGGGTGGCAAATGTTAGTCCCTTGTTCAATAAAGGGAGTTAGAATAATCCTGAGAATTACAGTCCTGTCCGTCTTACATCAGTGTTGTGCGAAGTATTGGAGAGGATTCTGAGAGATAGAACTTATGATTCCTTGAAAAATCATAGCTTGATTAGAAATAGTCAGCATGACTTTGTGAGGGGCAAGTCATGCCTCCAAACCTTAGGGAACTCATTGAGGATCGGATCAAACACATTGAAGAAGGTAGACCAGTGAATGCGGAGTGCATGGATTTTTTAAAAAAAGTGTTTGATCACGGTCTCCATGGTACATTCATTCAGAAAGCAAGGAGGCTTGGGATACAGAGAAACCTGTCTGTCTGGATACAGAATTGACTGGCGCATAGAGACACAAAGTGGTCGTAAATGGGAAGTATTCAGTCTGAAGCTCTGTGAAAAGTGGTGTTCTGCAGCATTCGGTTCAGGGAACTCTGCTGTTTGTGGTTGTTATAATTGATTTGGATGAGGAAGTGGAAGGGTGGACTATTACATTTGTCTATGGAACAAAGGTCGGTAGAATTGCGGATAGTGTGGAGGGCTGTTGTAGATTGCACTGGGACATGGACTGGATGAAGAACTGGGCTGATAAGTGGCAGGTGGATTTAAACCTGGAAAAGCGTGAAGCGATTCGTTCTGGACAATCAAATATGAATGCAGAATACAGGATTAAAGATAGGTAGTACTCGTCAGGTCCCCAACAATTCTCTAGGCACCTTCCCCTGCCACCACAGGAATGCAAGACCTGTGCCCACACCTCTCCCCCACCGGCCCTAAAGATCCTTCCACATCGATCAAGGTTTCACCTGCAGTTCCACGCGTTAGCTACTGTATCCGTTGCTCCCAATGTGGTATTCGTTACGTTGGGGAGATAGGACTTCTACTCGCAGAGACTTCAGAGATCATCTCTGGGACACCCGCACCAACCAACCCCACGGCCCCGTGACGAACGCTTCAACTCCCCCTCCCACTCTGCTGAGGACATGCAGGTCCAGGGCTTCATCCATCGTTCCTCCCTTACCACCTCATGTTCGACCTCGGGACACTCCAACCCCATGGCATCAATGTTTCCACACTTCCCCACCTTCAACCTTATCACAGTTCCAAACTTCCAGCTTAGCACCACCCTCATGATCCGTCCCATCTTTTTATTCAAAGTGGGAAAGGGTTTGTTTTAGATTCCCTACAGAGTAGAAACAGACCCTTTGGCCGAACAAGTCCGTACCAAACCTCTGAAGAGTAACCCATTTCTCTCTTACTAATGCACCTATAACTATGGGCAATTTAACACGGTCAATTCACCTGGCCTGGACATTTTTGGACTGTGGGAGAAAACCGGAACACCTGGAGGAAACTCATGCAGATATGTGGGAGAGTCAAAGTTTGTGAGAAGATTTGTAGCTCGGGAACTCGTTGTTGTGGTTCTGTTCGCCGAGCTGGGAGTTTTTGTTGCAAACGTTTCGTCCCCTTTCTAGGTGACATCTTCAGTGCTTGGGAGCCTCCTGTGAAGCGCTTCTGTGCTGATTACTCCGGCATTTATAGTGGTTTGAATCTGCCGCTTCCGGTTGTCAGTTGCTGTCCGCTGCAGTGGCCGGTATATAGGGTCTAGGTCGATGTGTCTGTTGATAGAATTTGTGGATGAGTGCCATGACTCTAGGAATTCCCTGTCTGTTCTCTGTTTGGCCTGCACTATAATAGTGGTCTTGTCCCAATCGAATACATGTTGTTTGTCATCTGAGTGTATGGCTACTAGGGTTAGCTGGTCGTGTCGTTTCGTGGCTAGTTGCTGCACAAAACACTACATAGGACAAACAAGAAGACAGCTAACAACCCGCATCCATGAACACCAACTAGCCACGAACACCAACCATCAGCCTCACCACTTCCGCGATGCTACCTGTCTCTCCATCTATCTTTACATCATCTGAAAGTTTAACCAGAGTGCCCTTAGAACATTCATCTAGATCATTAATTTACAAAGTAAAAAGTCGCAGTCCCAACACTGAGCCTTGTGGAATATCACATGTCACTGGCTACCGTACTGCCATAATCATTTTATCCTCACTCGCTGTTTTCTGCCTTTTTAGCGTTTGTTGTGTCTCAATTCCACCCATACAGATTCTACACCATCTGTCCATGTTTCAATGATGGGAACTGAGTGATGGGACTGAAAAATATTTTTGCATTGTCACTAATTTATAGCTTGGACATGGACTAAAAATATGACATTGTCGATTCCACTGAATTGTGGCGACAACCTATGTCTTTGACCAAATATTCTGTTTGCATTATGGAAGAATATAAACATATGAACCTGCTTGAGAGGACACAGACAATTTTAAATGTTTGTAAATAAATAAATAAATCCATAATGCAGACAGAATATTTGGTCAAAGACATAGGCTGTCGCCACATTCCAATGGAATTGACAATGTAATATTTTTACTTTTTAAAATTTGTGTATGAAGAATACACAAGTTAATGAAGAGATATAAATTGGTCAAATGAACAACAAATATTGGTGCATGGAGCATAGAATGGAAATGTGGCTGTGTTGAATTATGTTGGAAGTTAAATGGAAGCGCACGAATTATTAACATGGAGAGATTGGATTGAGGCACAGAGGAATCAGGCACCTGGATGACACAACAAGTGCCGTGTACATCAAGGTTTTAGAGAGGCCAGACAAAATTCATTCAGAAGTAGTGAGACTACATCGAAAGAGCTATGGCCATAATGACATGCAAAGCAATCCAGAGAAGATTCACTCAATTGAATCATGTGAAGATTTGTATTTCAAAAGGAAATATTGATCAGACTGACCCTGGATCTCCTGGAGTTTAGATGGATAATATGTGATCGTGTTTAACCTCATAATATTCCGAATCGCCTTTTTAAGTTGAATTCTGAAATAATACTTCAGTTTATATGAGAGATTACAATAAGTGGATGGAGAGTAAAATTGAAGAATATCTCATTTTATAAGATGTGGGTTGCTTCAGCTCTCTGAAAGTGCTGTGTGTTTGTGGAACTATCCTCTCAGACAGCGATGAAGGTTACGAAACTGAATATTCCTAAGGCAGAGGCAGGCAGATTCTTGACTAAGAATGACACACCAACGTTGAATGTTGTCTTCAGATACCTAAAAATTAGGAGGCCATTCTCATGAACATGAAGACTTTTCCTTTCAGATTGACGGGCACAACCTTCCAAATGTGTTTTTAAACAAGTGAAAAACTCCATTGAAACTGCTTTAGAAATCAGATAATGTCGAATAGATGTCTTAATAGTAACGCTTCCTTTCGGTTGTTGTTGTGAGGTGAGTTTCATTAGAAAATCTGTTGCCTATGTTTAATTTCCACTCATAATGTGTTAGTGAACTCCAGGAGTCCACTTGGTGCAGTACCACTAACATTTCTCTTTCAGAGAGAGTTACAGGATTCTGAACAAGTGACAGTGAAGGGAAAATGGTTTCGATTCAAGTCAGGATGCAATGTGACCTCGGAGATTATATTCTTCACCAATTGATACTCACAAGCTATGGCAATGGCGAGATATTTCTTGTTTTGAAGAATTAAAGTTATAGTCTCTTATGTGGAACCCAAACAGGCCATTCAGTGCAACATGTCTACACCAACCAAATTACATTAATGAAAGTTACCTCAAGGTGCATGGCCCACTCTGTTCTGGCATTTTGTGCTTATTCAGCTGCTGATAAAATTAACTTGTGTTATTCGTGACCTGGGTTGTCAGTTGGCCTTTTATTTCAATGTATTGCCGAAATGGTTTCTGCAAATGCATCACACAACTTCAAAGTCCGCAACAAGCTCATCTGATCAATAAACATGGTTACTTTGTTCAATTATTATTAGAATATTGGATTTTTCAAAAATTCATTTGGGATTTTAATGGAGCTAGTCCAACATTAATTGCCGTTGAGAAGTTCCAGTCCAGATGGTGTTGGCCCATCCAAGTGGCTCTTGGGAGGGAGTACCAGCTGTACATTTCATGTGCCAGTTTAGCTGAGAGTAAATATGACTGGTGATTGACATAGTGTTAAACAAGCCGCTGTACTGTGATGAACAGCTGGCAGAAAAACGCAGTAAAACGGACTCTGTCAAAGCAAATATGTGGCAAAGAATTTATTATTCTGCAGAGAAATAACAACCTTA
Organism: Hemiscyllium ocellatum; assembly: GCF_020745735.1. Classification (NCBI taxonomy): domain Eukaryota; kingdom Metazoa; phylum Chordata; class Chondrichthyes; order Orectolobiformes; family Hemiscylliidae; genus Hemiscyllium; species Hemiscyllium ocellatum. The sequence continues at coordinate 912,182 of NW_026867860.1, forward strand.
CAACGAGAAGTCTATATCACAATGAAGGAAAGTTTGTTACTACGTTATTCGTGTCCTTAGACTAATGGTGTCAAACAACTAGAATAATGTTCGTGGGCTTATTGAACGAAACTTGAACTGAGCATATGAATTATCTTGGATATTTTCAGGGATGGCTGGGCTAGTTTAGTAAGTGCTTATGCTCCACGAGATGATGCTGATTTGTACTCTCCCCACTTACTGAGCATAGTTCAATGGAACAAACCAACAATTCCCATTGGATGGTGCTTCACAATATATCATGGAATCGTATAATCAAGAAGATGCCTATCAAATCTGGCGCTATCAAATGCTGATACAAGTGTTTTGCCAAGTTTGTACGGTTTCCTTCCTCAACCACCCTCACAGGCAATGCATTCCAGAAGCATATCACCCTCTGGGTTCAAAACAGATTTCACAATACTCACTCAATCTCTTGTCTTTCACTTTAAACGTGTATACCCTTGTATTTAACTGTTTGACTAAGGGGAACAGGTGCTGTCAGTACACTCTGTCAATACCTCTCATGCTGTTATACACCTCTGTCAGGTTCACACCATAACATTCTCTGCTCCAAAGTAAAACCAAAGCAAATCTAGCCTATCTTCATGGTTTGACTACTCTCTTCTGTTGTTATTCTTTCAAAGTGCAGCATCTCACATATTGCAATGTTAAGTTTTTCGGTCATTGATCTGGACATCTGAAAAAATCCGGTTGTACCCTCCTGTAACCTAACACTTTCGTCCTCACTGTGAACCACGGAATAATCATTGTGTCATCCACAACATTGTTTAACATTCTCTAACCCCAGCCCTATCTCCAACATTCTTATCATCAACGTGTATTAATATCAGAAACAAAACTTGATTTTCTACCTGTTCTGCAGTCATCGTTGCAGAGGAAGAATTGATAATTCCAGTCTATCGTTCTCCCTCTTTTGGTGAATTTGCAACATGATGCAGGAGAGAATTTTTATTCGGGAGCCACAAATAGTATTTTGGACTTGGAACTGAATTCTGGTTTTATACTCCGGCCCTCTGCCTTTATTATTCATAAGGCTTTTACATCATTAATCTTGGACTCGCTTTTGACACTGTGCACTGCAACATTTCCATTTTATATGGGCCTGCAGCTCATTCTTTATAACATTTGCTGCAATTGCGTCAGAGCACAGGGAACTTTTTTTTTAAAATCTGCAGGATGGATGCAGGCTCATTCATGAAGTTTGTTTGAAATATCTTAGGTGAAGAGGAGAAAGATTCAATTAAATTCTGCATTATAAGCATGCAGTAGAAGATCAAATCGCATTCTCATTTCTACATTGAATGGGAAGCAAATTCATAGAAAAAACACACACCTTTCTGGATATTGTTGAGTGACAGAAAGTGACATAATGTCGAGATAATGAATTGGAGAGAAAAGAAAATGTCTGCACTTGATGGAGATACAGAAATATAGAGTGGAGGTACAATGTGAACAAGAATCCTGCCAATAAAAGCAATATGAGAAACATTTTCCTCATATTCAAAGGAAACCAGATAACAATTTTCCTTACAAGTGATGTTTGATTGTCCACCAATCTCAGTTTTCCAACTGCATGGTTTTCCCTGCCATAGATCGTCCTTCCACCTCATCTCCTTCCTATTCTTTCCTTACCCACCTACTTTCCTTGCATTGTACCTTCTGCTGTGACATACCTTTCCACTGACCATCTCCCTTCACACTTCTCGCACTGTGTATCAACACTACTTCCCTATCACTCCTACTTTCCCTGACTCTCCCTTTCACTTTTTGCTCTCACACTAAATGCTGGACATTGCTGACTTCTGTGCTACTACATGTCATCAGTGAATGGTGCGTTTGAAATATTCACTGTCCAACAGCAACAGAAAACAGCATGTTTGCCACTGTCTGACGCACCGTGAACGGGATGGCTTTGTTAACTATTGCTACAAAGTGGAGTTTATTCCTGTCTCTTGATCACAACACTTAACCAAACAGCCTCATCACCAACAGGACAGATTGGAAGTCCATGTATCAATTTTATTTTGTATATCTTGAGGATATTGTTCAAACAAACAGTATTCTTGTCTTTTGCTCCTTGTTGTTTTAACTGATCTTCCAATATAATTTGAGGTGAGATCAGAGGAACTTCCCTTTCAATCGAAGCAGGACATGACTGAGCGTGGAATCCAGGACCCTGAGCAAAACTGTGATTAATGGGAATTAGAGAACATTCTGCACTGGTAATGGGACCAATGGGAAAAGAATCTCTACAATTTATTTTCCAAGTTACATGCCATCCTGACTAGGAACTGAATTGCTGTTCCTTCACTACCAGTTGTTAACACATCTTGGAATGTGCTTACAAGCAGCTCCGTGTGTATGTGCATCACTTGGACAGAAGAGATCCAGCAGGCTGCTCTATGTCGCCTTTCCCAGAGTGATTATGCTTGACACATAAAATCTGCCCATGCTAGTTCCTTCCAAACCCCGTGGATGACTGTGCCCTTTACCAATGTATCTTATGTTCCCACAGTTTCATCTAAAGTTTCAGGAATGTAAGATCTTGCTGAATGAGTATGACCCTAGTGACACCAGCAGCATGATATGATATTGAGGTAATGATTGGGATCCTTAATTCAATTGGTTACTTATAGAGGATTGATCATGTGATTCATGGCCACAGAATTCAACATTTTCATGATGATTTATGACACGGAAAATGTTATTAATATTTAGGTCTCTGTCAAATAAAAAGTTTTGAATATTTCATTCAATGACCATAACCAAATACACGAGATTTAACTGAAATGGCAGCTTCACTGTTCCCTTTCATATCAGAAAAATATCCACACTCCAAAAGAAAAAGGAAGCTGGAAGTGCTGGAAAACTTCAACAAGTCCAGCAGCATCTGAGCAGAAAGAGAATTAACGTTGTGAGACCAATATGACTTTTTCTGAACAGAGTCATGTTCGTCTCAATATATTTACTCTCTTTCACTCTGAAGATACTGATTCATCAGTCTTGCTTCACCAATATTTTCCACTTGGATTTGAGATTTCCAAGTTCCCACGTATATGTTAGCACAGTGACATATTTGGGTGGTTAGCACGGTTGTCTCGAAGCACCTGGGAACCCGTGCTCAGTTCCCCCCTTGGGTCACTGTCCGTATTGAGCTTTCATATTCTTCCCGTGTCTGCAGGTGTTTCTGATTCCTCCCAACTGACCATGAAAAATTGTACATCTGCAACTAGTTGCTTTAACTATGAGAGATAGAGGAATCGTGTAGGAGGTGGACCTGGGTGCAATGTTCTTCAGAGGATCAGTGCCAGCTCGATGGGCCGAATGTTTTATTTTAACTCTTTAGAATTGTATATCATTATTATAACAAAGGCGGTGGTTACTGGGGCCAACATCTCTGTATCAGCACATAATGAGCTATATTTTTACTCATGTTGTTCCATATTCTTTCCATTACCCAGCACATTGTGTTACCCATGTCGTGGTTTTTAATTCTGAATATTCTGTGCATCGAAGAGCCAGGAGGGGACATGAGAAGTTGTTGGTAGATTGGGTCAAGGAAAACCCAAAGGCTTTCGATAACTATATCAGGGATCAAAGAAATGACTAGAGAAAGATTAAGGCCTATCAAGTGTAGTAGTGGGAAGTTATGCTTGGAGTCAGAGGAGATAGGGAAACTGCTAAGTGATTTTTTTTCATCAGTATTCACAATAGAAAATAGCCGATGTTGTCGAGGAGAATCCTGAGATACAGGTCAGGAGATTAGATGGATAAAAGTTCACAAGGAAGAGGTTTTAGCAATACTGGAAAGTGTAAAAGTAGATAAATTCCGTGTGTTGGATGGGATTTATCCTAGGATTCTCTGGGAAGCCAGGGAATTGATTGCAGAGCGTTTGGCTTTGATCTCTTTGTTCTCGTTGCCTACAGGAATAGTTCAGAAAGCTGGAAGATAGCAAATGTTGTTACCTTATTCAAGAATGAGAGTAGAATCTAATTATACACCAGTGAGCCTTATTTTGGCTATGGATAAAGTATTGAAATTGTTAAAGAGATAGGGATTATACTGACCTAGAAAGGAAGAATTTGATTAGGTATAGTCAACATGGTTTGGTGAAAGGTAGGTCGTGCCTCACAAACATTATTGAATTTTTTGAGAAGGTGACCAAACAGGTAGATGCGGGTAATGTAGTTGATGTAGTGTATATGATTCAGTAAAACGATTGGTAAGGTTCCCCACGATAGGCTATTGCAAAAAAAAACAGAGGCATGGGATTGAGGGTAATTTAGCGGTTTGGATCAGGAATTTGATAGTTGAAAGAAGACAGTGTGTGGTAGCTGATGGGAAATGTTCATCCTGGAGTTCAGTTACTCGTGGTGTACCGCAAGGATCTGTTTTGGGCCCACTGTTGTTTGTAATTTTTATAAAAGTTCTGAGAGATGGCGTAGAAGGATAGGTTCATAAATTTGCAGATGACACTAAGGTTGCTAGAGTTGTGGATAGTGCCAAGCGATGTTGTGGGTTGCAGAAAGACACAGATAATTTGGAGGCTGGGCTGTGAGGTGGCAAATGGAATGCAATGTGGAACAATGTCAGGCCATTCACTTTGGATGGAGCAACAGGAATGCAGAGTATTGGGCTCTTGGTAAGACTCTTGGTAGTTTAGATGAGTAGAGATTCCTCAGTGTCCATGTACATAGATCCCTGAAAGTTGATACTCAGATTGATAGGGTTGTTCGGAAGGCATATGATTTTTTTATGAGTAGAAGGATTGAGTTTCGGAATCATTGGGTCATGTTGCAGCTGTACAAAATCCAGGTGCAGCCGCACTTGGGCTATTGAATACAGTTCTGGTCACCTCATACATGGAAGGATATGGAATCTTTGGAAAGAGTTCAGAGGAGCTTTCCTAGGTTGTTGCCTGGTATGGAGGTAAGGTCTTACAAGGAAAGGCTGAGGGACCTGTGGCTGTTTTCGTTTGATAGAATGTTGAGAGGTTACTTAATTCAGGCATATAATATAACCAAAGATTCAATAGGCTGGATAGCAAGAGCCTTTCTTTGGATGGTAATGGCTAACACGAGGATATGCAGCTTTAAATTGAGATGTAATGGATACAGGACAGATGTCAGAGATCGTTTCTTTACTCAAAGAGTAACAGGGATTGGAACGCACTGCCTGCAGCAGAAGTTGACTCGCCAACTTTAAGGCCATTTAAGTGGTCATTGGATAGGCATATGGATGAAAAATGGAGTAGTGTAGGTTAGATGGGCTTCAGATTGGTTTCATAAGTCCGCGCAACATTGAGGGCAGAAGGGTCAGTACTACGCTGGAACGTACAATGTTCTATATGTGCACAACCCTGTCAAACTGTATATCCACTCATTAAACACTTATGTAGCATACTATTCTTTCCGTTTGATATGGTTCTGCTCACATTCATCGAATACATGTAGTGTGGAAACAGTCCTTGGAAGAGTAACCTACACAGACCCATTCTTCTCCGCCCCCACCCCCCCCCCCCCCCCCCCCCGGCATTGATCACTCACTAATGTGCCTAACCTACACATCGGTGAACACAATGAGAAGATTAGCTTGGCCAATTCACCTAATCTGCACATCTTTGAACTGTGGGATGAATTGCACACAGACCTGGGGAGAATATTCAAACTCCACACAGAATCGCCTGAGGGTTGGAATCGAAACAGACTCCGAGCACTGTGAAAGTGTAGCGCTAATCCCTGAACCACAGAGCCACATCATCAATTAGCATTCTATCTCAGTTTCGTTGTTTGGTTTGCATTGCATTCTGTCTGCCAGAAAGCGTAATGCTGACTGGGGGATTATCGTTGTTTCCCCCCAAATCTCCACAACCACTGCTCCCATTCCTTTCTATCTCCTAACTAATGTTATTTTCATTCTGTTCCAGGTTCATTAATCCATTGGTTTTAATGAACAAGGTATTTGCACATGCCTTTTTTTTAACTTTGGACTGAAGTGAAAAGAAATGTAAATCTCACTGTTTTAAAGCGAATAAAACAGCAATAAGATGCTTGCCAATTTAAAAAAATCCTGAAGCGCAACTTATGTGTTGACATTACAGTGTTGCCTTGAGACAGCAGTCAGAGTCATGTCCAGAACTATTCAAGCTTCCTCTGTAAAGCCAGGGCAACTCTGCCCAGGGACAATCTTTTGATTGGCAATTGTTTGACTGGCGGAGGAGAGAACAGCACAATAACACCAACTTGATTGAATGATTTTTGGGGCTGCAAGCCATTACAACATTGTACATGAACAGCACAGCAGAATCATCTAACCTGCGAAAAGAAAACAGTCCCACCCACCACCACCCCTACCCCGCGCCTCATCCCCACATCAGCACTGACTTCGCTAGTGATTGGAGATGAGACCAATACCTAGTGATGTCGACATCCAATCCAGTCCAGTTGTTAATGTAAGCTGAAAATCCTGTAGTGAAAGGGGTTAGGTGGAACTGTTTGTTCAGTAACTGTGATTGATGTCAGTTTCCATGGACTCCAACTGTGTCAATAGAGGTTTCCTCTCTCCTATTAGTAAGGGACTTCTTTCGGTGCTTTATCCCATGTAGCAGCAGATAAAGCACCTCCAACACTAACGGAGTCAGTAGCTACAGAGACAGGGAGGGGACATATCAGAATCTGAGAACAATAGACTGGAGTGTTACAACAATGCACAGGAGTTTGCGTTTAACTAATGTATGTCTTGGTATTGTCTCCATCACGAAACCTGCCCACTACCAGCTTCATAATACCCTGAGTCTCCACCACTGTGTCTGTGCCGTTGCGAATAAACCATTGCCAATGCCTTTCTAAAGGTCAAACTTTATAGTTACAGTTGTCTGCAGGCCACTGCTCCAGTTACGAATAAATCGATCACAAACTTGTAATGTCTCTAAAGTAAGTTTATGATAGGGACACAGTGTCAGAATAATAATGTCACTGGATGGATAATTCAGAAGCACAAGTTAGAATATTCAAGATACTGTCTCAAATCCAACCACAGCTGATCGCAGAACTTAGTTTCAAATGATAAGAATCTAAATACAAACAAATGCACGAACTGTAACCAGGAGCATTTTGTCTAAAACTCTATCTGTTTCACTGATGTCCTTTGGTAAAGAAATCTCACATCATTATTTGGTCAGGATTGAGAGTGACGTCAGACCCACAACAATGTGCTTGGCTCTGTCCTGCCTTGTGGAATGCTCATAATTAAGCGCAATTAGTGATGGTTATCAAATGCTGCCCTTCACAGTGATGCTGATATCCCATGAAATACCAAAAAGGAACATTAAATCAAATGGAGAAAGCTACTGAAGATCTGAAATAAAAAGAAGCAAAGTGCTGGGGAATCGGAACAGGTTTGGCAGCTTCTGTTGAGAGAAAAACAGAATTAACGCTTTCAGTCCACTCAGCATGCATCAGATCGGAAGGCAGCTTGGAAATAGTGTAATTTGTTTTGGTGGAGTGAATTGAATATATGGAGGAATAGAGAGATAGAGAAAAAGATTCCAAGAAAAAAAACAATTGTTGATAATCAGCTAGGATGGTAATAAAATGTGATATTAATCTCGTTGATTTTTCATTTTTTCCCATATCCCTGAGTATCATACCCATGTAGATATCTATCCAAGCCCCTTTTGAAAATGATATATATCCCCTCTGTCTCTCTTCCCTGAGTGTGGTCATCTTCTTTAATTCATTTATGTGACATGGGTGTAACTGGTTGGGCCACTATGTATTTCCCTTTCCGGGTTGCCCATGAGAAGATGTTGGTGAGCTGCCTTCTTGAACAATAGCAGTCCACATGCTGTAGGCTGCCAGTGCTTAGGTATGTTTGGTTCATTTATTTGGGACCTTGTAGTGACGAAATTGAATGCTGGTTTGGTCACTTGAGAGTCAATTACATTGCTTTGGGTCTGGTGTCACATGTAGGCCTGACCACATGAAAATAACAGATTTCCTTCCACGAAGGACGCAAGTTGGCTAGGTGTTTGTTTTTATTTAACAATTGACAGTCTTTCATTAGATTGCTAATCCAAATAATCCAGTGAATTCAAATTCCACAATCTGATGGGGCGGGATTCAAGTCTAGGTCTGAGTTATTAGCTGGGACCCTGGATTAATAGTCTGGAGATAATAGCACTAGACCATCCCATCTCCAGCATCTACACTGGTAATGGTAGTGTTGTTTTATTGTGACTGAGGTGCAGAAAATTGTGCAGTTACGTTGTCAACTACTTTCATGGAGAACAGAACCGGTAATATTTCAGGTCACATGGACTGTGCAGAGCTGCAATGGTTTCTCATCCAGGAATAGAAACTGAGGCGAGAAAGCCATTTGTTAACTCTGAATGGGTGTGACATATATACAGAGATTTGACTCGTTCCCATCACTGGAAAGTCAGAGGAAAACCCTGCATGGTTTTGTTGGTTTTGTGTTATCAGCTACTGCAATGATTTAGGGAAACCTGAGGATCTGGTGTCTCCACTCTGGACAAGGTTAGGCCACTGCATTTTGAAGAGCGTATGGGTCTGCAGAGACTGCATAGGAAGGAGTAGGACACTGCACTATGCTTTCTGAGATTTGCACAAATATTTCTCAATGTTGTACCTTTTCCGTGTGCAAAGTATGAAGCCAGTTAATTTCAGCAATGACGTCACAGAGCTGTGAAACCTCCATCAGCATAAATTGTAGTCTTAAACCAGGGAGAGGACAGTTCTCAAAATGTCTATCAACTGTTTTGATTCTGGAACTTTCCAGGCATGAGTGGGTGATGTATCCATTTTGCCAGAGTGCGATCCTTTCATGTCAAGGTGACAGAGGCCATCTCCGTCCAGTGAGGTGAATATGTTGGTTCTGTCTCCACAGAGGAAGGAACAGAAAAATCTTCCCGAAATGTTAGGAATATGGTGACTGGCGAAAATGTGACACTGCAAGAAGTTAGAATTAGTAAAGAGGAAGTACTGGAGAAAAAAAAACTCATTGTATTGAATATTGGTAAGTTGCTGGACTAAATGTGTTACGAATTTAGAGGGCTACAGAGTTAGGGCTGGCCAGTTGTGCTTGCCGGGTAGCTCTTTTGGAGCAGGTACAGACACGATGGGTCAATGTCCTAAATCTATACTGTCAATTCCTTAACTCTATGAGGGAGGGCAAAGTATGTCAAAACTTTTTATGTTATGGAAAGGATCCTGCAGACTTGGAAGCAGCTACTGTGACCACAAACATTTAAAACAGGAGCGAGATGGAAAACAGCATACCAACTGATAAATAAATCGATGTTAGTTGTGAGGGAAAATTTTAGAATTTTTTTAGTAATTCATAATAGCAAGATCTTTGACGAATAATTATATGATTTGTGAAGTCAGCCTAGATTTTAGAAATGGAAATCATTTTTGATGCACCACTTGGAGTTTGTGGAGGATGTTGATTGTGACATCAACAAATGAGAAACAATGGGAACAGTGTATTTGAATTTTCAGGAGGCTTTTGACAGGTGAGTGAAGAACGTTAGAGTCCTTGTGTAAGGGGTGAATATACTACATGGATTGAGAATTGGATAATGAGTAGAATACAGAGAGTAAGATTCTGCTCTGGACTAAAGGTCTTTGCTCATAGGGTATCCCATATATCAGTGCCTGGAGCACAGCTGCTCACAAGGCAAAGAAATTATTTGAATGTGAGCAACGAATACAGTTCTTTTCATTTTGTATTTATTAGAAGATGAGAGGTTGGGAAATGCAGTTATCAATTACACTATTCACACTAGCCAGAAAGTAATCTGGACAGTATATGGTACGTTGTCCTTCATTATAAAATGATTCAAGTGTTGGATTAAATTCATCTTCCTGCAGTAGTAGAGTATTGCTTGGACAGTATTTCGGTCACTGATTGCAGATTCTCTCTCCTTTATAAGGAATGATTACATTGCGACTGTGATAGTGCAAAATACTTTCACCAGACTTATTCCTGAGATGATGGTGCCGTGAGGAAAGCGTGAGGAAAATGAGTGTTTAATCCGTGGCGCTGAAAGAAAATAACAGGTTTTACTATTAAACTTGAAGTTTCGGGACTAACACTCATATTGTCAAGACAAAGACAGTGATCATGTGAAACATTACATTTTTCCATGATATTTGATTCCCAATAGTACAAATACCTGCCCGGAGCCCCCATGTTGGTTGTGAGGCAGCTCCAGGCTCTGAATGAACTCTCACTGTCTCAATGTGCAGTTGGTGTATGAACCTGCACTGTTCACAAATCTGTCAGCAGCCACAACACCTTATTCCTGAAAGAGTTAGCCATTCCCACCAGGTTGTAACCTCCATCGAAATACCAGTCTGTCTTCTCGGAGATAGAAGCTTTTTCCTTGAGACTTGGCACAAACCAGCCACTTTCCCTTTTCACCTTCAGTAAACCAAGCTAAAGTAATACGTGTACCACTGGCAATGGATCCAGGAGGAATAACATAGAGTAATTTATCTGTGTAGTTTCTCCTTCACTGTCTGTCATGTTGGGGCATCAATGACATCTTCCTATTTCTGCATAACTGACTTGACAGGCTGAATGGTCTCTTCTTGCTCACATGGAAGAGGCTCAAAGACCTGACTTGGCAACTCCTGGTTCCTGTTTAACACCTCGATGTGCTGACTACACTCCTTCCCTCTTCGTGTAATAGGCAGGAGGGACTGAATGGGCGATGTCTTTCACATTCAATAGTTTCAGTGGGTTGAATATATTCCGTTGAAACCAGCTTGAGGTGCTGACTGAGCTCCTGTTATTTAACTGTAGAACACTAAAAAGAGACATTTCAAGTAAGACCGTTACAAGAATGTTACCTTCACCTTAACAACACAGTTTACATGCTATCCAGGTCTTGCTGCACATGGGCACGGACTGCTTCAGCAGTGGACAGGTGGCAAATTATTCTTAATGTTATGTGATCTTCAGAGAATATCTCCACTTCTAACGTAAGATGTGGAAAAGACATTGAAACAGCTGAAGAAAACTTTCTTGAGGATGCAGGCAGAGATGTCCTGTGACTGAAATGATTGATCCACAACAACCACAAATATCTTCCCTTGTCTGCTGAATGCCTCTAACCAGTGGGGAGTTTACAATTCATTCCCATTATATTCAATTCTCTTTGGTGTTCCTTGATACCATCCACAGTTAAATCCTGCCTTTATTTCAGGGCCAGTCACTCTTACCACGTGTTCATATCTTTTATTCTCGTGAATAGGTCACGGTGTGGTTGTGAGGAATGTATCCTTCTCACAGAGGGTAGTGATACTGGGACTTCTGTATTCCAAAGAGGTAGGGGAGGTAGGTCACTAAGATATTTGGAAGGGGGCACAATGGATATATGAGGCATCAGAATGTTGAGGGCTGCAGGGATTGAGCATAAGAGAGGAGTTGAGGCTTTTGCAGATCAGGTATGATTATATTGAAGGGAAAGACAGGCCTGAAGGACTGAATGACGTATTCGCCTATCTGATGTGCTCTCATTCTGTTATTGGGAAGATATTCAGTGAATCTGAATTGGCAACATGACCAAGAAATGAAGACAGTTCTGTGAAGACAGTTCTGTAAAGACAGAGGAGTGAGATGTTTCACACCATCACCTACCCTTTCTTTTCCCAAGAATATTTTCCAACGCTATGTCAAAAAGTGTGTGACAGTCTTCATCCGCTGAATGGTCTCCGCTGTTTCTGTGCACCAGGTTTGAGAGGTCCAGTGGAACATAGGAACATGGGACTGAGGAGAAGGGTTGGCCATTATACACTTTGAGCCTTCTCCACCAGGCACTAAGATTGTGGCTGATCAGGTTGTGGTCTCAGCCTCACTTTCCTGTCTGAAGTTCATTGTCCTTTACCATCCAGGGTCTCAGTAGCATGGCTTTGAATAAATGCAAACACACAGGCACAACAAATTTCTGGGGAAGAGCATTCCCACTCAAACAGCCCTTTGTGAATTTCTCCTCATCCCTGTTCAGACTGGGTTTGGAGAGGTCTCTGTTTCATTTTCTATTCCAGTTCCTTCATTGGTCATGATACATTTTAAATGTAACTAGGTTGGTGATATGGCTAATGATACAGTTCTCAGATTAGGTCAGGTTCTTTGCTAGGCACAAGTGAGGTAAATATCTTTAATTCGGCAAAGTAATTTACCAAAACAAACTTTCTCCAGCTATGATGGAAAACAACACGGCAAGCAATGTGGACACCTATGTACGTTAATACTTATTGTTCAATCTATACTGAGTCGCAGTTTGAATGCACAGAAACATACACATACACAGACATACACTGAGACAGTCACAGTGTCACATACTGGTGCACACAGACATATGCATACATATGCATTAAGACAAACAGAAACAAAACTCTGCAGAATATGAGCTTGAAAGAGCTTTTCGTAGAAAAGGTTAAATTCAAGGCAAAAAGAAAATTGGGTACCTTAATAAGACTCCGACAGGCAAGATCTCCGATTTCATAAAATTGATGTTATACCCCAAGTAAGATCCAAATACATTAATCACTTGGGGCACAGATATCATCGAGTTAGTTAGAAAAAGAAGAACGTCATCTGCATAAAGTGCGATCTTATGCCATCCTGGTCCTACCTCCAGGGCAGTAATATTGTGGTCCCTCCGGATGGGCTCCGCCAACGGCTCAATCACCAATGTAAATAGTAACGGTGAAAGGGGGCACCCTTGACTGCTGCCTCAGCCATTGCTAAAATTGGCAGACGTTATACCATGAATGAAATCCGCTGCTTTGTCATTATATAATACTCTCACCCACCTGGCAAAGGCCCCTCCAAGGCCAAACAATTCCAGGACATAATAGAGGTATGGCCTCTCCACCCGGTCAAATGTTTTGTCTGCATCCACTACCAAGCCTGAAATCGACCTTTGCTGGCACACCTGACCATATTAGCAAACTCCTATTATTATTTGACGACCTGTGACCCCCAATAAAACCTGTCTGGTCCTATTTCACAATGAAGGGCAAGACTTTCTCCAGCTTCAACGACAGCCTTTTCACCAAAACATTAAATTCCACGTTTAATAAGGATATAGGCCTTTATAAAGTGCAATCCTCGGGAGATTACGGTAAAAAATTCCTACTCTCAAGAGGATGGGAGGCAGTCCTGACTGTATAAATAATTGTATATACCCAACATTAGCCCAGCCAGTATGTGTATGAATTCCTTTTAAATTTCACTCTAAAATCTATCTGGGCCCGATGCTTTACCACTCTGGAGCTGCCTCGCCGCCTTCTGTATGTCTTGGATTGCCAGAGGGGCATTCAAAAGAGACACCTACGCTGAAGTTACACCTGGGAACCGCCCAGAAAAGAACTTCATGAATTCTGCATTAATCTTTCTGGGATCGCAGGTTATGGTAGCACACTCACAAATGGATGTGATAGACTGGGGGCACTCTTCTTTCTGACCAACTATGCCAGATACTACCCGGATTATCACCATATCCGAATACTCTCTCTTTCGCAAATGAAATCGCTCTCTTTGCTGTCTGGATGAGCACAGCGTTCAGAGCAGACCGTACCATTGTAATTTGCTGCAGTTTAGTTACAGGCGGTCAGTCAAAATATGTTCTGTCAGGTGCTGCTCCCCCTTCTACTGCTTCCGAGTCGCCGAGGAAGAAATAATCAAACACCTTGCATAGGCCTTGACAGTCTCCCAGAGCACCGTCGGATTATCTGCCGTCCAAATTAATGTACAAAATAATTTTTAAATCCCATGAAAAATATTCAATAAACTAGCTATTATTCAGGAGGAAAGTATCCATGCACCAGTGTTTCGAGCCTGTCCCATCGTCACCATCCTAAACCTCCATGTACACTGCCAGACGATCAGAACTGGCTCTGTTCCCAATTCCACAGGACAGCACTGAATTCAAAAAGACCAATGGGGCAAAAGCATGTCGATCCTAGTTTGGCACTTATGTCGGTTAGGAAAAAAGGTGAAGTCACTACCCTAAGGGTGAACCACCTCCACACATCCATCAAGCACAGCTCCCTGTTTAGATCCAACAATTGCCGAGATTGCAGGGAATTATCCGCGAGAACCCAAAACATCCTATCCACCTTGGTATCCAAATGTCGGTTAAAGTCTCCCCCTATAATTGTATGACGCCCTTCAAGGGCCCATCAAGCTGGAGAGCTCATCCGTTAAAATTGAGGTGTGTACTGGGGCAAGATGGAGAATGGGAAAAAATTCTGTCTGCACGAGTTGCTCCTTCTTCTGAGGTATTTTAGGTGGTGGAAGTGATTTCCTCGAATTCCAGGAGCAGCACTTACCGTTTTATATGCTGTTGCATTGTTTTGGAATTTTGGGGAAATGTCAAAACAACAGCAGTTTTGAAAGGAAAAGTACAGAGAAAGAAAGTACATGGTGAGGACAGTGCAGGTGTTAGAGAGATAGAACCTGCACAGTTACTGCCTTTGATGTTTTTGAACTCATGGATCGCTGGACATCGGAGTGTGCCTGGGAAAATTAACAAACAGTGAGTTTCACGACTAATCTTGGAGAAACCTGTTTGGGCGAAGTTGAAAACACACAATCAGATAGGTTAATCGTTGTTTTAATCTGTCCAATAGAAAGGCTGCAGTAGTGAGTGAAGTGGGATCTTTCTTGATTATGTTTTTGGAGGTTAGACCCTTAATTAAATTTAAAATATAAGCCATAACTACTAATTTAACCTGGTGCAGTGTTTGTAGAGGAATAAGACGGTGTTATTTTCTGGGTCTGTAGATTGTGAAGGAGCAAAAATGGCCTTTGCACTGATATGTACTTCTTGTCACATGTGGGAGTTTAAAGAGAGTTTAAGTTTTACTGCGGATTATATCTGCCATAAATGCTGTTGGATGTTAATCTTATCTAATCGAATGGATTGGTTGGAGAGGCAATTAGAAGCGATGAGGAATTTGCAACAGCAATAGCATGTGATGGATGGCAGTTATAGGAAAGGGGTAAAGTCTCAGTTACAGTCAAAAAATGGGTTTACTCTAGGAAGGGTAAGAGAGGTAGGCACTTAGGGCAGGAGTGTTTTGTGTATGTGCCCATTTCAAACAGATATGCTGTTTTCCAAAATGTAGGGTGTGATGGATTCACAGGAGAACGTAGCACGGACAGCCAAGTTTCTGGTATTGAGACTGGCTCTAATGCAACGAGGGGTACGCCAGCTTCCAAGAGATCAATTGTGTTCGAGGATTCTGTAGTCAGAGGTACGGATAGGCGTTTCTGTGGTCAGCAGAGAAAAAGCAGAATGGAGTGTTGTTTCTGTGTTGTCAGAATCAAGGATGTCTCAGAGAAGGTGCAGAATGTTCTTACGGGGGAGAGGGGTCAGCAAGAGGTCATTGTCCACATTGGAACCAACGACATAGGAATGTGAAAGGCTGATATTCTGAAGAGAGATTACAGAGAGTTTGGCAAAAATTTAAAAAGAGATCCTCAAGGATGGCAATATCTGGTTTACTCCCAGTGCTACGAGCTAGTGAGGGTAGAATTGGAGGATAGAGCAGATGAATGCATGACTGAGGAGCTGGCGCATGAGAGAAGGATACACATTGTTGGATTATTGGAATCTGTTGTGGTTCTGTTTGCCGAGCTTGGAATTTGTGTTGCAGACGTTTCGTCCCCAGCCTGGGTGACATCCTCCGTGCATGGGAGCCTCCTGTGAAGCACTTCTATGATGTTTCCTCCGGCATTTATAGTGATTTGTATCTGCCGCTTCCGCTTGTCAGTTCTAGCTGTCCGCTGCAGTGGCCAGTATGTTGGGTCCACGTCGATGTGCTTTTTGATTGAATCTGTGGATGAGTGCCATTCCTCTAGGATTTCCCTGTCTGTTCTCTGTTTAGCTGGTCCTATAATATAAGTGTTGTCCCAGTCGAATCATGCTGCTTGTCATCTGCCTGTGTGGCTACTTAGGATAGCTGGTCATGTCGTTTCCTGGCTAGTTGGTGTTCATGGATGCGGATCGTTCACTGGCTTCGTGTTTGTCCTATGTCGTGTTTTGTGCAGTCCTTGCATTGGATTTTGTACACTACATTGGTTTTGCTCATGCTGGATATTGGGTCCTTCGTCGTAGTGAGTTGTGGTCTGAGTGTGGCTGTTGGTTTGTGTGCTGTTATGAGTTCTATTGGTCACAGTAGTCTGGCTGTCAGTTCAGAAATGTTTTTGATGTATGGTAGTGTAGCTAGTCCTTTGGCTTGTGGCATGTCCTCTTTCTCTTGTCTTTCCCTTAAGCATCTGTTGATGAAATTGCAAGGGTATCCGTTTTTGACATAGGTGTTGCTCTTCCTCGTTTTGCAGTTCTGCTGTACTGCATTGTGTTCTGGACCTTTTGAACAGGGTCTTGATGCAACTTCTTTTGTGTGTTTTGTCGTGATTGCTTTCGTAGTTTAGGACTTGGTGTGTGTGTGTGTGTGTGTGTGGCTTTCTTGAATGGTGGCCCAGGCTTGAAAGGTCCGATGGCCTACTCCTGCTTTTAGTTTGTACGTTCTTATGTAATGTGTCAACGTGAAATGGGAATCATTTTTGAGAAACTGACTGATAGACGCATACAGAGAAGAAATAGATGCAATGCATTTAGATTTTCAGAAAGAGCTCGATAAAGACTATGGTCTTGTGTGCAAACTCAAGTGTCACGGCATTGGGACTAAAATATGAATATGATTTTAGAATAGGAGAACTGACACGAAAGAGTGAACAGGAAGAAAATAATCTGTTTTGAAGTTGAAGGATCATGGCGTGACGTAGGGATCAGTGATTGGGCTCCAGCTATACTCAATGCATGTCAAATATTTAGTTGAGAGAATCATATGCAATATTTCTCAGTCTGTTGACAGCACTAAGTGACGTCGGATTGTTAGTGGGCGAGGAGGACTTTTAAAAAAGAGCTCCAATGTGATTGAGACAAGTGGAGTGAATGGGCAAATACATGGCAGATGAAGATCAATGGGTGTGGATGTGACGGTGTGTACTGTGATAACTACAATAGAACAGCAACCTATCATTTGAGAAAGGATTGGATGAAACATGTTGGTCTTTAAAGGGATTTATGTTTCTTTTTTCTTTTCCTACTGCGTAGCACTCCGTGTCCATGCAGGGCAGTGAGTTCTGAACCCAGAAGTCAATACTGGGAATGGCATTGGCACGCTGACCAGTGTACACAAACCCACCACGTGGGGAGCTTTAACATTGAAAAGGATCTGTATCTCCTTGTACACCAGTCACTGAAAGCAATATTGCAAGAGCAGAAAGCAGGCTGGAAGATAAATGGTGTGTTGACCTTAATTTCTAGAGGATTGATGACTAAAGTAAGGGTGTCTTACTGCAGCTGTACAGGGCCTCAGTGAGAGCCCATCTCGAACCCTGTGCAATATTGTGTGCAGTATTGGTTTCCTTGTCTAATAAGGGACAAACCTGACATTGAGGGAGTGCAGTGAAGGATGACCAGACTGATCTCTGGGATGACAGGCTTGTTGTGAGAGCAGGGTTTGGGGCGATTGGGCCTTTATTCCATGGGATTTAGGAAAATGAGTGGAGATCTCTGTGAACCATATAAAACTCTGACAGTGTGAGACATATTGGAAGTAGGGATGATAATTCCCCTGATTGGGACGTCTAAAACAAGGGGCCAAAGTATTAGGTACAGACGGGCCACTCTGCATTGAGATGAGAATAAACGTCTGCACTCATTGACGAGAGACTCTGGGGATTTCTCTCTCACATAAGCTGTGGAACACAAGGCACTGAATATGAGTAAGGATTTTGCGATACAAAAGGGAGCGGGAGGCATCTGGAGTATGGCGGCTGCCACAAGCTCTCAGATGTTAGGAAGTAGGACTGTGTTTCCCACTCCCTTTTCCGATCCTGAGGCTGGTGCTGGAAGTTCTGTCAGTTTTATCCTTCCAAACCTCGGAGCAGTTTGAAACAATTTCGTGTCTTGCTTTACCATTTTAGAGATCTTTGAGAAGTTTATCACATGCCTGTGTGTGTAGAGTATCGTTCAGGCCAGACCAGGAATGCATGGAATTCGCCAGGTCAGAATTCCCTTCTTGAAAGTACATTGATGAAGCAAATTGAAGTTTGCAATCGATATTGTTTTCAGCATCACCGTTACTGATACCAGATTTTAGATCTCGATATTTTATTAATTGTTATTAACTTGCAACAGCTGCCAGAGCATTAGCCTGGTCTGGATTAGTAATCCAGTGACAGGTCCACAACAGCACCATCTCCAGATAGGGACCTATTGGAAACCACACTGAGCTGATTATTTCTGTGCTGTTTGATAGATCTGTCAAAAAGAACTTCTACCAGTTTAACTATCGTGATGAGACTGATGGGGTAAATGGTCAGATTGTAATTATTCTCCTCTTTGGGGACTGGACATAGTTGAGTAAGTTGCCACATTGTTCGGGAGATGTCAGAGTTGGAGCTGGAATGAAACAGCTTCCCCAGGGACACAGCTTGTTGTGCAGCACAAGTCTTCAGTCCTATTGCAGGAATGGTGTCAGGGCTCTTTGCCTTTGTCGTATCCACTATGTTCACCTGTTTCCTCATGTCACTTGCAGCAAATCAAATTGATTGAAGACTGGGACTGGCATCTGTGATTGTGTGGGCATCATGGTGAGGGTGAGGTGGACCATTCACTCAACACGTCTGGCGGAGTATCTTGCCAAAACTACATCATTATCTTTTGCACGGATGTAGAGGACTGTTCCATTATTTAGGATGGGAATAATAGTGGAGCCCTCTCCTCCATGAAATTGTTTAACCGTCCATCACCATTTATGGCTGGATGTGACAGTACAGTTGGTTTGTTGGTGTTGTGATCATTACACCCTGTCTATCAGATGTTACTGCTGCTGTTTGGATTGGAAACAGTCAATTCTGGTAGCTTTACCGGGTTGTCATCAGGTTTACGTACACACAATTGGGACACTGGGACGTTCACCTATACATCACTGAACCATAGATCAACTTGGTTGGAATGGTAGATTGAGGGATTATCCCAGGAAAAATGTTACAAATTGTGTTTGAATTTAATTCTTCTTCTGCTGCTGCTGTGGTCTGCAGAACCACATCAATGTCAGGAATACTCTATTTAAGAAAGTTTGGAGAATTAGATCATTTAAAGTATTTGCAAGATGAGTTATGACTTGGAAATAAATTGAGTGCAATGAAGGACTAGTGATGAAGGAGGAATGAAAGAGCCATAGACTCTTAGAAACTTACAATATGCAAACTGACCTTTCGGTCCAACTCGTCCATGCACCCCTGGTTACATAAACTGAATGATTGCTATTTTTCTTCTTTTGGCACAGACCCCTCCAAACTTTTCCTATTCAGGTACGCATCCAATTGTCTTTCAAATGTTGTAATTGTACTCCCCAATGCCACTTCCTCTAACAGCTCGCTACATATGCACACTACCCACTGTGAGAATCAACGGTCCCTTAGATCTCTTTTAAATGTCTTCTCTCTCACCTTAAACTTATCCTCTCTGTTTCTGGACACACCCACACGGAGGACATGATCTTGTCTATTCATCCTATCCACGCCTCTCATGATGGAGTAAAGGTTACCTCTCAGCCTCCAACACAAAAGGAACAAAATCCCAGCCTATCCTTATATCTCAAAACCTCCCGTCTCCGTCACATCAATTTAAACATTTTTCTCCTTCCCAGTTTATAACATCCTTCCTATAGCAGGTTAACAAGAATTGCTTCAAATGTGGCCTTACCATTCTCTTGTAGAACCACAACATGATGTGCCAATTCCTGTTATCAATGCTCTGACCGAGGGAAGTCAGCTTTCTTCCGCCTTATTCACTGCCCTGACAATCTGCGACTCCACTTTCATGGAACTGTGTACCTGGAATCTCTGTTTGGCAACACTCCCCAGCGTGCAACCATTTTCTGAATAAATCCTACACTCGTTTGTCTAAGAAAATGCAACATCTTACATTTATCTGCATGAAGCCCCATCAGCCAAACCTCAGCCCACTTGTCAAGTAGATCAAGATATCTTTGTTCTCTAAGATAGCCTTCTTCACTATCCAACATAACTCCAATTTTGGACTTTTCATCTCCAAATTACTATCCACGGTTCCAAAGTTCTCATCCAAACAATTTACAAAAACAATGAACAACAGCAGCCTGGTCCTTGTGGTGCAACGCTGGACGCAGGCCACCAGTTGGAACAGCAAATCTCTCCCGCACCCTCTGTCTCCTACAAGCCAGTTTTGCATATAATTGGATAGCGCTCCCTGATCTCCTGTGATCTACCCTTATTAAATAGACGATCCTGTGGAACACTGTTGGGCCTCACTAAGGTCCACGTAGACAACGTATGCTGCTTTACATTCATCTATCTTCCCGATCACCTCTTCAAAAACTGCAACCTAGTTTGTGAGACATGGATTCCCAGACATGAAGCCGTGCTGAATATCCCTAATCAGTCCTTGCCTTTCCAAATGCATGTAAATCCTGCCTCTCAGAATCTCTTATCCCACCTTGACATTAAACTCACTGGTCTGTAGTTCCCTGGGTTTTCCTTGCAGCCAAATTACAAATAATGTAACGACATTACCTGTCTTCCTGTCCTCCAGGAACTCAACCGTGGCTGTCAATGATACATATAAGAACGTCAAGAGAACTGCAAGTTTCCTCAACCAGAAACTCAGACAGTAATTTGCTGGAAAAGCTCTACAGGTCTAGCAGCATCTGTGCAGAGAAATCCGAGTAAATATGTTACAACACGCGGGAAAACCCACACCCCACCCTACGCTAATTTAAATTTGCAACACAGAAAAGATTTAATCCGTGCTGTAATCTGCAAAAATTCGGAAGGCCAATAAACATCCTAAAGATCACTATTTAAAATAAAAATTAACAACTTTTTTTAAAAAAGTCTAACAGAGAATAATTAACTAACAGTTATTTGCAGCTCCTTTTCCTGACCTATCTTTCACTTTCCCTTCGACAATACTGGTCCGATAAACCCCCTCCCACCCCCCTCCCATTAAGATAGACCAAAACATACAAATTTCAGAACCAGCCAGCTGTCGAATCTTCTCTTTGTATCCTCCTCTGTCTTCGTTTCTTCTCCTTAGAGTTTCTGCTTCACAGGTCATTGATAAATGACGGTACATTTCGGAGAGCTATTCTCCGGGCAGTCTGCAGATATTGGTGGCGTGGCAGTTCTCCCCAAACTTTTCTTCTTTTTTGGCTTTATACCCAAAGCATCGGGTCATTTCATTCTTTTTAATATTGTCAAAATGCAAAATTCAAACTCGAGTGTAGTTTAGTTTCTTGGGAGATAATTTAAACAGATTGATCAAATTTGATTTCATTTTTTGTCTCATAGCATCCCAGGTACTGCCAGCTGCTGGATACATGTTACATTGTAAATTTTCCAGAACTCACTGTGCTTGTAAATCCTTCAACTCTCTTAAAGGTGCAGTACCCTTTATACGTTCATAACACAATCTCTCTCAAAAAGAGCCATCATAATTAAAACACAGTCTCATTTGTTTTTTCTATTCTTTAAACACATTACTATAACATACAGATGACTTAAATCTAAGTTCACTTAACTTCTTCCCATATACCTACATTTAACATTGGATAAATACAAATCTCGTCTAAACTTTATCAGTTAAAACTGTGAGAACACATCTGCGATTACATTCTTACGACACACTAGATGTACAATTTTTAAATTAAACGTATGTAACATAAGGCTCCAATGAAATAGCCTTTAAAATGTTCAAAGAATATAATCAGATTGGGATCCGTGCACACAACTGTCTCCAACACGCTGTTTGTGAGTACACATTATAATGTTATAAGGCTTGTTCCAAACTCAATGGTTCTTTCTCAATCATGGAATATTTTCTCTGGTGGATGTTGAGTTTCTTTTAAAAGTACAATCCCATTTCATTGTCTTGTAGCAGTATAGCTCCAACTCCCATGTCACTGGCGTCGATGGCAACTTTGAAAGGTTTTGAAACGTTTGGTGTATCTAAAACTAGTTTGGTGGTCAATATTCCTTTCTAATGGTCGAATGTCTCCTGGCGTTATTTCGTCCACCAAAACTTTGTGTTCTTCTTCAGCAAGTCAATTCACGGTGCCACTACACTGCTGACGGTTGGAACAAACTTCCGATAGAATCCGCTGACTCCTCAGGAGCGAAGCACCCTTTTCTTCGAGGTTAGTCATGGAAATACCTGGGTAGCTTTTGTCTGTGTTCCATGGGTCAAATTTCCATGACCGATGTTTTGTCCCAAGGACATCAGGTCTGCTTTCGCGAATTCAGTTTTGTTTAATTTTATCACCAGTTTGGTTTCTCATATTCATTCAAAGAGCTCTGCCAACTGTACCACGTGATCTTTCCAGAACTTAGTAAAGATCATTACATCGTCTAAATGGATTGCACAGTTTATTATACAGGCCACAACTCTGTTCATGGATCTTTGGAATGTGTTGGGTGTGTTCTTCATTCCAAAGGGCATCACTTTGAATTGATAAAGTCCATTTTGCGTTATAATTCAGAAATTTATTTTACCGTCTCTGAAAAATGTACCTGCCAGAAACCACAAATTAAGTCCAACTTTGTGATGTAACTGACTTGTCCAACTTTCTCGATATTCTCTTCCAATGTCAGCATTGGATATAAGTCTGATTTTGTGACAGTGTTGACCTTCCAATACTCCAACCAAAATCATTTAGTCCCATCCGATTTGGGAACTAAAATGATTGGCGAGCTCCACTCGCTCTGGCATGGTACGGTGATGACCTCATTGAGCATGACCTCCACCTCCTTCTGGACATGTCTGGCTTTGAGAGGATTAAGCTGATAGGTGTGTTGATTTATCGGAATAGTATTCCATATGTTTACTTCAGGTACAATGACATTAGTACCCCCAATATAATTCTTATATATGTCCTCATATTGCAATAACAAACTTTTCAAATGCGTTCTATGCTTCTGAGGCAGATTGTTATGAACCAATTCCACCGCTCAAGGACTTCTACATTTTTAACATATTTTGAGGCACACCAAAATCCACAAAATTTGGAATTGATTCCTCACTCTGTGGGGCAGAAACGAGCACCGTTTCTCCAATTCTTTCCCTCCTCAACTTTTCCGGAGAGCACATTCATTAATAAGCCACATGAAGGGAATTCTGAATGTGGGAATGGGTGACAGAGGTGCTAATTTCTTTACTGCCTGTGGCTTACCTATTATTTGGCATATATGACACGTATGCCAGAAGCTAATCATATCTTTGTGAATTCCAGGTCAATAAAAATGTTTTTGTCCCTTAGCCTGACTCCTTCGAACCCCTTGGTGACCTCCCACAGGTAGTTCAGTTGCTACCCGTAACACTTCCTGTCTCTAAGCTGCCGGCAACATAATCTGGTGCACCTCGGCACAATACTCCTCTGCACTAATCTATCGTAGTCTCCATTTCCGTTTTAGGATTCTATATTTCTGATAATAATCCTCAGGAATATCTCTGCCTCACTTTTGGAGTCCGCATCGACATATATATCTTTTATCATCTTGCCTGTCTGTTGCAAATGCTTTCGACTTTCAGGACTAAACACCTTTGTCTGAACCTCTGTTTGTTCATGTTTGCGCTGCACCATTACGTCAAACAGGATGTCGGCTAACTGAACCATAACTCCTTCATCGTTGTCTTTAGTTTGTGCTTCGTGCTGTGACTTCGTGCTGGGATCTGGTTACTGTAAAGTCTGGGAAAATACCAGTATATTTCTGTTTTAACTCCTCAGTTTTTTTTTTATCTTCTTGGGGCTTCTCCACAACGAGAGGTATCACTCCCAACTTGGATCCTGCTAAATCATTCTTGAGAACAAACTGGATTCCTGGAACTCATACTCTGTCAGTCACTCCCACGGTTACTTCCCCAGACTTGAGTAGGCTCTCAAACCTGATCTTATGGAGAGAAAAGCTAAATTTCTGTCCATCTATCCCTCAAATTATGACACTCTCAGGTAACAGATCAGAAATATTGTAAATTTGCTCATCTCTTACTACCAGAAACTGGTTATATCCTGTATCTCTCCAAATTATAATTTATTCTCCTTCTCCTCCTGTTTCTTTCTGAGTAAATTTTCATCACAGAGGCGAATTCTTTATAGAGATCAGGTACTAAGTCCATACCCAGCCTGTACCTAGGCTGTGCACTTTCCTGCAGCTCTTCGGTTCTTGTTGATGTTTCCTTTAAGACTTTCACTAATGCCACTGGCTTACCTTCTTTTACCACATCTTTTCCCACAGTCCCTTTTTTAACGATCAGCACTATGACCATACATACCCCTTCTTATGGCAGTGAAAGCATCTTTTCCCAATGCCCTTCTGAAAATACGGGCACTGTAGTTTTCAATGTCCCACTCTATTGCCTTTCACCGCGTTTATATACTCTGGGATATCTTCTTTAACCTGTGGTCAACTCTTATTCACTACTGTTTCTTTTACAAAGTAGCATCTCCACATCTCCCAAATGCAATCCTTCACAGGACGAAATTCTGGTTGGAAACTTGTCTTATGCTGCAACATGCATTCATCTGCTAATTCTACTGCCCTTCTCAATTGCTGAACTTTCTGTTTCTCCATATGAATTCTTATCATCTCTGGAAGTGAGTTTTTTTCAATTCCTTCAGCAGAGAAATCTCCATTAGAGCCTCATAGGTCATATCTATGTTTGAAGCAAGTATCCATCTATCAAAACGCCTATGTTTAATTATTTAAAACTCGATGTAAGTCTGACCTGATTACTTCTTTATGGTTTTGTACTGCTGTCTATATGATTCTGGTACCAATTCGTGAGCATTTCAAATAGCTTGGTTGACGTCTTGAGAATCTTGTAACCCCTCATTTGACAGCGGAGAAAATACCTCACTCGCCCTGCCTACCATATTAGTCTGAACTAGCATTACCTATAAATCCTTGGGCCACTCCAAATGCCAAGCCAATTTTTCAAATGAGATAAAGAAGGGAGCAACATCTTTCTCATTAAAATTTTGCAGAGTTTTGACATGGTTGCATATAACACTACTGTCTCTTTTAATCTCAATCTTTTTATTGTGACTTTGCTGACCAAATCGCAACTTCTCATGTTCAAATTCTCTCTCTTTTTGGTCAGCTAAGAACCTGCTCCTTCTCTTTTTCTCTCTGTCCGTTCTGTCTTGCTTTCTGTTCTTTTCTCTCTCTTTTTCTCTCCCTTTGTTTATCTTTAAACTTATTTTTCCTTAATTGTAATTTAAGTTATCTTTTCACACACTACTGCACTTTTCTGTGTTTCTGACACACCTTAATATGTGAGAAATTCCCGGACAATTTCAGCTTTACTTTTGTCCTTGATTAAATCCAAATTTAACTTCCTTGCTAATTCTTAAAGTTTGGCCTTTATCTTTCCTTCTAAGATTTCGTGGCAAATTTGAGAATCATCTTCAAACCCCTCTTAACTTTTTAACAGCCAGTTATCTCACTTTTAATTTAAACAAACACACGTCATCGGAATTAAACTAGTTGTCTCACTGGCGTTTTACTTAAAGATCTCAGACACGAACGTGCATATGTTTAAATATACTTTGTTTTCTTTTCATCCCCAAAATCTATTCAAATCTGCTCAAATATCAGACAGGATCTGTCTAAACCTGTTCATATTGTGGACGAAAGCCCCTAAGCTGTTAGGACACAGGGTTAAACCCTCACTTGATTTAAACCAGCCACACAAATAAAATTCACCTCATGCCATAAACTGTTCAATTTCGAGTGGCAAAGATCCATTTACAGAGGTCACAATTTAAAGTAAAATTAGCAATTTTGTTATTAAGTACAACAGGGAATAATAAAAGAAACAAATATTTAGAACTTCCTTCGGTTAAACGTATCTTTTACCTCCCACTCTACAATACTGTTGAGATAAAACAGCAAAAAAAGGGTTTACAAAAACTATCACGTTTCAAAACCAGTCTGGTTTGTCGATTCTCCTTTGTAGACTTTCCTCTGTAGAATTTTCTCTCGGTTGGCATTGATGTTCTGCTGTACAAACCTCTTATAGACGGTACCTTTCAGAAAGTCCTTCAGCTCACAGTCTATCTTTCTGGATTCCCTTGGCAGTTCAAAATCCCCAGTTTTACAACTCTAAACATCGGGCCATTTCATTGATTTTGATGTCATCATATATTTCAAACTCCATTTGATATCAGTGTGTTGGGTCAAATCTTAATCTGGCCGGATTTAATTTGCTTTTTGTTTTGTGGCAACTCAGCTATTGATTTCACAGTCAAATGTTGCATTTACCTTCTTTCAGAACACTTTGTGCCAGCTTCCAGCCTCTCTTAAATGTAACATATATCTCTACACCTTCATAACAATAACTTTTATCTGCCCTGCATAGCTTTCCATCAATTTGATCAATTTAGTAAAATCACATGGTAGTCTTTTCTGTTCCAAAAAGCCCCATTTTCTCTATTCCTTTACTTAAATCCATCTTTCCAATTATCATTCCAATTACTTACAATGTTACTAATATTCTTTGACAAATAATTCCATTGTGTGTGTGTGTGTGTGTGTGTGTGTGTGTGCATATTTGTGTTTATGTGTATGTGATTGCATGTGTGTGTGGATGCATGTGTGTGTATATGTGTGCTTGCGCGTGTGTTTTGTGAATAATTCTTTGTAATTGGACTGACATGAAAGAATGAGATGTTATCACATTCCCATGTGAAAGAGTAAACGTGCAACGTTTCTAAGCTTTCTGATATCAAAAAAAAAAGTAAAAAACCTCCTTTATTCATGGTTGGAAAAGTGAACAAATCATGTTCACAGACCGAATGGCAGTAATGTCATGAACCTTAACTGGGATCATTAAATGACCAAATATTTAGTTTTCTCTTGAGAGTTTAAATTCAGCTTTATTTTTCAATTGTGTGATGCATACATTTTTATCAATATTCAATCAACATTGGTGACAAAACCAGAGGTTTCTGGAAATGCTCAGTAGTTCTGTCAGTATCTCTTGTGAGAAAGCTGATTCAACATAACGTAGAGAATGGGTCTGGGTTGTTTGTGTTATGCCAACAGTGGTCAGCGATATGCCGCTTAGGTGCATTAGTCAGGGGTAAATGTAGAGTAACAGAGTAGGGGAATGGGTCAGAATGGGTTCCTCTGCAAAGGGTCAGCGTGGACGTGCTTTTTGAAACGGCCTGTTTCTCCACTGTAGGCATTTTATGATTCTATGATTTCTTCATACAAAGGCAGGTCGGTGCCAGGATCAAGAATGTCTCTGAGCATGCTATGGGCGTATTGAAGTGAGAAGGTAAACAGCCAGAGGTCGTGGTTCACATTAGCACCAATGACATCGGTAAGAAGAGGGCAAGGTTGAAATGCCCTGATAAGAAACTTCAGGGAGTTAGGAGTGAGTTTAAAAGCAGGATTTCCTGGGTTGTGTTTTTGAGATTACTCCCCAGGCATCTGGAAGTGACTCAAGGAAGAGGAAGCTAGTCGAGTTGAATATGTAGCCAAGAGCTAGTTTGGAAGGAGGGTTTCTGATTTTGGATGATTCCGATCGCGTTCATGTATGTGGGAACGGTACAAAAAGGAAAGTGTGTACTTTAACTGGAGCCGCCCCACCATCCTGGAAGGGAGGTGTGATCGCGCAGATTTAAGCTAATGATACAGGAGGCTTGGAACCAAAGCAGCAGGTCAGAAACTGAGCAGAACGTAAAGGTTTGTCAAATAAACATGCAGAGCCATTTTAATGACCATGCTGAGAGAACTAATAACAACAACTTTAAAAATGTGAGTTGCAAGTTGGAGTAAATGATAGGCTCACTATTATCAGGGACCAATAAATAAGGATGGAGCGCCTGTGCACATTAGTATTAAAAGAGAAAGATAAATCAATAGAACTTTTGTTAAAACGTTTTCTAACTAAATGTGTGCAGTATTTGGGATAAAATGAATGAGCTAATAGCGCAAAAAGGTATAAATAGGTACGGCATGGTGAGCTTGACTGAAACGTGGTTTCATGAAGGCCCGGACTGGGGTGTTAAATGTCCAAGGCTACTCAGTATTCAGACAAGAAGGAACATCAGGTGGAGTGCCTGTAGTCGTTAAGGATTATGTCAAGGCTGAATTAAGAAATGATACTAGCACGTGGGACAAAACTGATGAATCAGTCTGGTTTGAAATAAAACACACTGAAATAAATCTATTGGTAGGAGTATTTCCAGCCCACAAACTAACCCCCTCCCCTCCCCTCCCCACGATAAATTACTTTCAAAGTAGGGAATAGCATGAACCAGGAAATAACGATGGCTTGAGACAAGAGCACAAGAGTGATTCTGGGAATGTGAGCATGCAAACTGACTGGATTAATCAATTTGTCAAGGGGAGCCTCAAAGAACGGTTCGTCCATTACATGATGGATTATTTCTTTGATTAACACGTAGTGGAACCAGCCTGAGAACGGCTTTGGTATTACGTCGTAAAGAAGGAGTGATAAATCATATTGTAGTACAGGATCATCTTAGAAAGAGTGACAACAACATGTTGGAGTTTCAGATTCAGACTGTAACACCGAAGACACAGTCACATAAGAGAGGTTTAGTGTCGGACAAAGATACTTTTACTGGCCTGTGGAAGGGATTGGCTGAGTGGACTTGTCAAAAAGATTAAAGTGCAAGACATTTGAAGAATAGTGGCAACTACTTAGGAGATAGTCAAACCCCCTCAAATAAAATGTAAACCTGAGTGGAAGAGGAATTGTAAAAAGGTGAAAAGCAATCCATGTCTTAACAAGGAAGTCAACAATACCATGAAGGTTCTTGTCTGGTGGCATTATCGCTGACTGCTAATCCACATAATGTTCTGGAGACATGGGTTCAAATGCCGCCACAGCAGATGGTGGAATTTAAATCCAATAGGAACCTGGAATTAAGAGTCTATTGTTGATAATGAATCCATTGCTCATTGTTGGGAACACGCATATGATTCATTAATGTCCTTTAGGACCGGAAAACACAATTTACCTGGTCTGACCTACATGTAACTTCCAACCCATACAAATTTGGTTGACGCTTAACTGCCCTCTGGGCAATTAGAAACAGACAATGAGTTCTGTCTAACCAGCGACACGCTCATCCATTAATGAATTAAAGAAAAATACTTTACTTGTCAGCAAACGACTACTAAAAACAAAATCAAAATGGCTTCGACGGAAACAGAGTAGAAAACTTAAGAAATAATAAAGAACACCTCTCCGAGTTGAAAAAAAAAGTAACAGAAATGTTGGACTTTGAGAGGATGAAATGGCGAGGTAATAATGGGAAACTCAGAAATGGCAGAGGTAAAACCAACACTTCCTGTTTTCACAGTGCAAGATAATTTATTCCCAAAATTTAAAACAGCAATGTATCGTGATGGAAGTACGATGACGAGGAAGAAGACATTAAATACATTGATGGGATTATAGGAAGGTTAGACCCTCAGCCTGCAATGTATCATATTAAAGGAGATAACAGCAGAAATAGTGGATGTGTTAGTTAGGATATTCAAAAAATCTTTGGATTCTGGAATAGTATGAAATATTGGAAAAGTAATAATGTGCTGATAGGCAAAATTTCACAAACTATAGACCAGTGAGATTATCCTCTGTAGCGGGGAAGTTTCTTCAGTCAACCATAACGTAGGAAATAACTGAACACTTGGAAAATCAAAGATGGATTCCCCATGTCAGCACAGTCTCATGGTGGGCAGGTTGTGCCTGGCATACCTGCTGGAGTTCTTTGAGAATGTAACCAACATGCTGGATAATGGGGATGCGGCAAATGCTGTACATCTGAACTTCAGAAGGCGTTTGATAAGGTGCTGCAGAAAGGACTGATCTAGCTGGTTAGATAGAAAGGTTTAAGGGTAGAGTATTGAATTGGATGGAGAATTTGCTGACTAACAGAAAGCAGAGCATTAGGATAAAAGGTCTTTCTCTGGCGAACAGAAACTCGTGAGGATTCAGTTCTCAAACCTCAATTGTTTGCAATCTGCCCAAATGACC
Source organism: Hemiscyllium ocellatum (assembly GCF_020745735.1). NCBI lineage: Eukaryota > Metazoa > Chordata > Chondrichthyes > Orectolobiformes > Hemiscylliidae > Hemiscyllium > Hemiscyllium ocellatum. Next base: position 942,391 of record NW_026867860.1, read on the forward strand.
TGGAAGGAGAGACAGTGTGTAGTAACTGAATTCACAGATGGTATTCACCTTGGTTTTCAAACAGGCTGTAATGAGGAGCTAAAACGTTTACAGATGAATACTGATAGGCTTAGAAAATGGGCAGATTGCTATATCTGGCAGATGGTGTTTAATGTGGATAATTGCACAGTAGAATTTCCTACCGCCATTCCTAATTTCTATTTTCTTGTTTGGTCCATCTACAATCCTTTGGATTTTATTCACTGTTGGTGGCTGGGGTAACAGGGGTCGAGAGGTTTGGTTGAGGGAGATGCAAGTTGCTCTGTGTGTCGGGAACATGACGTCAGTGTGGAGAAAATACCGCAGTCAGGCTTTGTTGATTACGACAGCAGGCCTATAGCAGATGGCCTACCGCCTGATGTTAAATTGTCTGGAGTAAACCGCATCAAAATGTTGCAGTCAGACAGACAGTCCGTAATTAACATGCCCATTTCGTAATAAAGGTACAAATGACCATTTAGATCAGAAGTAAAAACTTGGCAATTCTTTTGAGATGTAATGACTTTGGTGCAACTGCAGGCTGGAACTGGGTTATGGGGCAACACAACACGTCAGCATTGTTGCAACTTTATAGTTTCAATATTGAGTAAAAATATTACGTTATCAATTCTGTTCGAAAGTGTCCACAATCTATATGATACAGAAAGTGTTTTGAATGTATTGTAGAAGAATACAAACATTGAAAAGGTTAGAAGAGGAAAATGTGAAGCCGATATAAGTCTTTAAAAAGGTCTGGGCATGCCAAGGGAACGGTCAAATATTGATTTATGGATCATAGTTGGGGAAATGTGTCTGTGTTTGAGCACAATGGCGAGTTGAATGGAAAAACTGTGTATTACTTCAATGAATCGATTGCAAAACTGAGGCACAAGGAACAGGGAACCTGGATCACAAAACAAACCCTCTACCTCAACATCAGATTTTTCAGGAGACAATATAAAGCTTGAAATATTTTAAAACCAAATACATTTAGAAATAGGAATGTTTTTCGACGTTGGGTGAGGTGAAATGGCCATGCTAAATTGCCCGTAGTGTTAGGTAAGTGTAGGGGTATGGGTGAGTTGCGGGTCGATGTGGGCTTGTTGGGCCGAAGGGCCTGTTGCTTACACTGTAAGTAATCTAATCTAACAACCCGTCATGTTAAACACCTCTGGCCTTTCTTCAGTTCGAGTACACTCTGTTACTTCAGAAAGGTATCACGTTTATCAAGATTGAATTTCATCAGCGAACCTGAACAATCGGTTTCCTCCCTCCAGTACCATCACACGTTCCTCCTCACTGTGAACAACCAGCTCATCTTTGTGTCATCCACAACATTACTGATCATTTCCCCGAAACTCCATCCACCCATTCTCATCATAATCGTTTCTGAAGTTCACAACCAGTTTTATCCAGTTCTTCAGATGTTGTTCATAGGGAAAGCTTTGAGAATTCCATTCTCTTGCTTTTGCTATTTTGGTGAATTTGCAGCATGATGCAGTTGGGTTTTATTTTACAAGTGAGCCACAATTTTTATTTTGGACATGGAGCTGAATTCTCCTTTTCTATTATCTGCCTTTGTATGTTTTATTAATTAAGCTTGTACGCAATTAATATTGAATTAGGTTTTAGTGGGTTTCACTGCAACATTTGTGTTCTACGTGGTCCTGGATAATTTTCATTGTGTCATTCCCTGCAATACGCAGAGCTGAAGAAATTTTCCATCTATGACCGGCACAAATTCATAATTGTGTTTGTAAAAACTGGAGTGATGCGATTCAAATAAATTCTACACATAGACTCACAACAGGAGTTCAAATCATATCGGCAAGTTCACCTTGAGTTAGAAACACTATTAAAACAGACGCCCATTTATCTTCTTATTGTAAAAATAGTTTCAAAAAATGTTCTTAGAGCAGCATGGATCTTACAGCTGCTCCTGGGATTGCAGGCAGTTAAATATTTACTGTAGTTAAATATTTATGCAGTTGATATTATATTTCATTAATTTAACATTTTTTGTTCTATTTTGTTTTCTTTACATTCAAAACCAATCACAAAAGCAAAACAAACTCATGGTTTTCTTTCAAACGAATATTTTTTAAAAGGCTGGTTTACAGAAAAAAGGAAACAATAAATTTATGTTTGAAATGGTTTCTTTTATTACACAGTGAACGCTTTCTTAGTTTTGTAAAATTAATCAGTTTCTTTTTAAAAAAAAAATAAGGAGTTATACCTTCCTTCCGAAAGGTCCTACACATTTTCAGATCCAGAGGAGACTACTTTCTTCTCGGAGTTTATTGACGTGGAGTATTTTTATTCATTTAATTAGCTAAATGGTTGATTTTGTATAAATTTTCTATGTATGATACGCATATGCATATATTTTTTCAATTTTAACATTACTGTCTGTAGGTAATGAAAGTTAGCATAACGTGTCATAAAAAGTCCTGTTTTCGGATAATATTACTAAGGTCACCTATAAGAGACAGAGAGGATGGCTGGAAGATTTAGAAAAAAATGTTATCCAGCAAATCAGTCATATAGATGTGTGGCAGTCAGGAAAGATAAGAAAGTAGTTCAAATGTCTCCAGTGGCTATTCCCCTATCAAAATGATTTTCAGCATTTAGAACAACAGAAGGGTGTTGTCTTTCTGAGGAAAATAGAAGAGCAATCAATTATTGGACAGTTGGGATTATTCTTATGTTTAGCAGCATTTGAGAAGATTTTGTAGAATTGTTGCATCAGTGGACGTTTCTATCTGGGGCATCAACAGGAGAATCTGGGGCAGTGACTATTAATTGAGGAGGGTTTGTTGCTTTCCCTGTGCCAGGATTAAGAACGTTTCGAAACATTTCAAGCACGTTGTTAAAGGTGAGATTGAGCAGCCAAACATTATTGTAGATACTGGCAGGCACGAGTGTTTTAGGGAAAGATTAAAGCAGTCCAGAGTGAACTTAAGAGGTGAGGTAGAATATTAAAAAAAACTTTAAAGCAATACTTCCTGATTTACTCCCAATGCCAAACCCAGCTGGGAAGGAACAAAGGGTTAAAGGAGAAAAATCAACAGCTGAAGAGCTACTGTGTTGTTGAGGGATTTAGCTTTTTTGGAAAATTGGTATCTATTTTAAAATAGAAATGACATGTTCAGAATGGATTGGTCTAACCTAAACTGTAAAGCAACGAACATCTTAGCAGGGAGATTTGCTCATTCTATGTCACGAGACATTATATTAATAAAGACGGCAAGGGAGATATTCCAAGTAGCTGTACAAATGGTAGGATGGTTAGAGAAGTTTATGAATATGAGAACAGCACGTCAATTAGAAAAGGAAAACGAGAGAGACAAGAGTATATTGTAATTCTGAAGCACGAAATTGCATTTATTTCAATGTAAGGAAGGGTTGGATGGTGAAGAATTTGTCAAATATGTTCATGAAAACATACTTCATCAATATGTGGATGATTCTAACAGAGAGGGAGCAAAACCATGCCTTCTTTTGTGCAAGAGGCAGGGCAAGTGACTGAAGTAAACGAGGGAATGTTTTGGGTATTACAATCATAACTCTATTAGTTTCATAATGGTTATGGAAAAGAATAAGGTTTTCATTTTATTTTATTTAATTGGAGTACCATAAATGTTAATGACATGGGACAAGGACTCATCAAATTTGATTGGAGTAGACTGTTGGCAGGTAAAACAATGTCTGACAAGTGGGAGGCGGTCAAAAGTCTGACGACTGGAGTTGAGAGGCGCTGTGTTCCAGTTAAAGTGAAGGGTTATGCTTGTAACATTAAGGAGCAATGGTTAAGTACAGTTATTGAACTTTTATTCCAGAATCAAAGGAAACCATACTTTATATATGGACAACTTTATTCAATTTAATCTCTTTGTCAATATAAAGAGCGTATGGCATTATTTCGAGAGAAATCAGGAAAGCAAGAATGCGATATGAGATAGTATGGACAGATAAGTTTAAGGATAATCCAAAGATATTGTGCAACAACATTAACAGCAAAAGGGTAACAGTAGAGACGGTTAGGCCTCTCAACGATCATGAATGATATCGATGTTTTGAATCCAGGAGATGGGGATTAAAATCATCCCTTTCCTAGTGCATCATACAACAGCAAACACAAAATATTGCCTGACCCTCACATTCATCCAGCTTGAACTCTATCTGTTATTTGTCAGTCTATTGACCAGTTTCATCAAGATCCTTTTGTATTCTTAGGAACCCTTCTTCACTGTCCCCTATGTCACCAGTTTTGGTGTCATCCACAAACTTGCGAACCATGCCTTCGATATTCTCATGCAAATCATTTACATAAATGGCAACGAAAACCTAGAACCATCCTCTGTGGAATACTGCTGGGCACAAGCATCCAGTCTAAAAAGTAACTGCCCACCATTACTCTCTGTCTCCTGCCATTGCAACAATTGAAAAGTACTGGGGAGAAACCCAGAAGTTCAGGTAGTATCGGAGCAGAACATAACTTGTTCAGAACAGATTCATCTAAGACTTAATATATTAACTCTGTGTCTCTGCCCAGATCCTGCGTCATTTGTTGCATTTCTCCATCATTTTGCATTTGTATTTCAGATTTCCACTATCTCTAATATTTTGCTTTTTCTTGATTGGTGTGAATGTTGACCCCGGTTATATTTGGGCAATATGCTACATTCCTGTACCCATCACTTGTGCCAGTGACGCATGTATTACACTGGAGTATGTTTCTTCTTTAAGTTCTGAAAATAAATGCAGATGTCATCAAAATGATTTTGATGCAAAGGACATTTTAGAGACACCTACGGTTGATGGACAAATAGGAATAAAATATTAATTATGACATTGCATGCGCGTTTTAAGTCTAAACTTGTCTCCTCAGTCTCTGAACATTTTCACTACATTTTTCTGAATAATTTCAGCAAAGATGGTTGCCATGCAGCCCATCATCTCTGTACCAGCTCAGTGTGAGCTGGATCCTCATTGTTCCTCTGCTGTAAACCACGGTAACCAAACACATTTTGTTATCTGTCTCTGTTTTTATTTCTGAATATCCCGTGCAGATATAAAGAATCTTAACAACCTGTATAACCAGTGTTTAAACAGTCTGTATATATGATATAATTCTGCACAACACATGTATAATTGTCCTGTTCTATTCACACTGTTGTTCAGAACTCCATGTAACAACATTCATCTGTTATCTTGCTCTGCAGTAGATTTCAGTCCATTTGTCAGAAAAAAGATGGCTGAATACTCGTGACTGGTAGATATTACTGTACTCCCCTCAGGTCTCCTCAGTCACTGGCGGAAGCCCTTTCTGTCTCATAGCCATTATCATATTCATTCTGTCACTGACTCATTGCTTCATGACTGTTAATTATCAAGGTTATTAGAACTTGTTATGGACAGGGCCAACTCCTCAAAACATTCTGAAACACGCTTCCCAGACCATAATGTTGCCATTTGTTGAAGGTAAGTGTACAGTAGATATTCCCAGAGTGAGTTAACTGGTCTGACTGCCGACTTTTAAATAAACAGAATTTATTTACAAAAATAAGGTATGAAATACAACAAACTGAAAATATTGTACCTAAATAATTCATCCTATCCGAAACTGACAGGCAATCTACAATTATTGATGCTGATTCAAATTACTTACAACATTCAAAATAATCAAACCCCTGAGCACAAAGAGTAAGCATTACAAAAAAAAGTTTACATGTTATGAAGTCAGTGGGCTGAAGGAGGGGCAGTGCGTCCAGTTTCAACAGAGAACCTGACTCAACTAACCCTCTAACTGAACTGAAATTTGCAATTGGAGAGCTCGCCGCATCCCTTGATTACAACAGTTGTGTTTTTTTTACGGCTTGAAAGCCTTCTTTCAGAGGCATTATCTGTTCGGTTCAAAAAAGAAAAGAACCTCAAAGACTCATTCACAATTGAGACATTGTGGAACATTTAGAGCTCTCTGAAAGCATTCAAAGGTAACATAACCTTGTAAAGAGGCCGCCTGTGTGACAACTCACTCAATACAAAATTGAATCTTCAATATCCAAAAATGGATTTAGTTTTCAAAACCTCCAAAAATAGTAGTTCGTACTCTCCAATGTGCACGTTCATTCATTTACTCTAAACATGCAAACATGCACAACTACATCCAGATTCAGTGTGTGGTGCTTCCATCACTGAGTGCCTCCAGTTGTCACTCAATTCTCAGCAATTCATTGGCAATCATGTTTTCATGATCTGCCACGTGCACATTTTCCAAATTGAATGACAGTAACAACAAGCTCCAGCTACACAGTCTCGCATTTTCGTCCTAAGATTTCTCCAAAATACTTTTGATCAGTATAAATGGTTGTCTCTGATATGTTACTTGTAATATAAACAGTAAAATGTTGTCGTACCAACACAAAGCTCACTGTCTCGTTCTCAACTGTTGAATATTTCTACTAATGAACATTCAACTTTGTGGAGGAATACCCAGTAGGTCTCTCTGTTTTTTCGTCATCTTCCTGCAAGACCCCAACACCGATATCCACATAATTTGCATTTAAATCCTCCTTGAATGTTTTTGCATAATCAGGAGTGTCTGATCATGGGTAGTGGTTAACACATATTTCAAATGCCGTCAAATGCCTTCTGACAGTCCTCTGTCCACTGACACTTCTTGCCTTTCTTTAACAATTCAGTGAGTGGAGCAGTCAAACTGCGAAAATAAGGCACAGACATTCGATAAAATCCACTTAGTCCCAGGAATTGCTTCTTTTGTCAACAGTATAGGAAATTCCCCAATTACCTTCACTTTTCAAGCTCATGGCATCGTTTATCTATGTCCAATACCATAGCCAAGGAAGGTGAATTTTGCTTTGTCAAATTCACTTTTGTCTAGGTTTACAACCAAGCCTGCCTTCTGAAGTCGATCAAACAAGTCCGATAGATGCTGTCGTGTTCCTTCTATGAGTCACTAAATATCACAAGGTCATTAGTGTACACCACAGGTTGGATAATCTGGCAACTTGTTGGTTAGTCCATGAAATGTAGCTGGCACATTTTTCATACCAAATGTAAGTTGCTTGTCCCACATTTTCAATGCAGTCTTCCAACCATGGAATTGGGTATACATCAATCTTTTTAACTGCATTGACGTTACAATAGTCCACACATAATCGTTGGCTACCATTTGGTTTTGGCAGCATGTCTTTGGGTGATTTCAAGTCACAGTAATGCACGTTGATTATGTCGTCTAAGTGCATTCGATCAATCTCCTTCTGAACCTGTGTCAACTTTAGAGAATTATGCCCGAAAGGATGTTGCTTATTCGTAACAACATATCCTATAGCTGCATTATGCACAATTAGGTAAGTGTGTCCAAGTTATTATCTGCATATCTCCACATGTGATAATAATAACTTTCTGATCATTTCAATTTTCTCATGAAGGTTAATCAATAAATTATCCCAATTTTAGACAAGTAGCTTATTGTTCCCTTTAATTTGAGGAATTTCCAATTCAGAATCCTCTGAACTTGTATCTTCCTTCTATACCGTAATCATTCACAACTTCTCCTCTGGCTTTCCTTCCCTATCAAAGTACATTTTGAGCATTTTCACATGACATACACTGTGAGATTTCTTACTTTCTGGAGTCCCTATCAAGTACGTATCCTTACTCAATATCCGTTGTGTTTGATAAGGACAACAAACCTGGATTTTCAGGGTTCACCTATAACTGGAAGTAAAAGTAATACCTTACTACCAATCGCACAGTTGCAATTTTTTGAGTTCTTGTCCGCTTCCTATTTTATTGAATGCTGCAATACTTTTAACTTTTACTCATTTCTCCTTAATCAATATTAATAGTCCTCTCACTTAATGCCCAAAAAGTAATTCAACTGGATTGAATTTGCTTTGTAAATTTGGTGCATTCCTGATCACAAAAAGCGCAAACGGAATTCCCTTATCCCAATGATCTGAATAATTCTGATCATAAGCCCTCAACATGGTCTTTCATGTTTAATTTCACCTTTCTCGTGTTTCCTGCAATTATGGATGACATGCAGTCGATTTGAATTGCTTTATTCCTAAGACTTCATAGTGAACAAATTTGATGCAAAGTTTGAACCTTGACCGCACTCTATCTCTATTGATAGTCCGTGTCTTTTTTTTAAAGAAAAGAGTAATCCCTTTGCAATTCCTTCAGCTGTGATACTGCACCTTGGGACGGCCTGTTGAAATCTAGTCAATGCATCCAGTATTGTTAACAAATACTAGTGCCCAACGTTTTGTTTTATTTCGGGGGCTTAGCCAATCAATTAAGAGTCTTGTAAAAGGTTCTTCAAATGCAGGAATAGTAAGGAAAGGCGGAGGTTTTATTATCACTTTTGCTTTTATCCAATTCTCTGCCATGTGTGACACGACTGGCAAAACTTAACTACATCATGTTGCAATCCAGGCCAGTAAAAATGTGTTTCAGTCTGTGTTTTCCTCACTCCTAAATGACTTCTATGTGGTAGCTCATGCACCATTCACATTACCTCTTTGCTGTATCCAATTGGCAATACGATTTGATGAACATCTGCCCAATTATCATCTCCTTGAGTATGTGATAGTCTCCATTTCCTCATTTGGACATCATTTTTAATGTAATAACATTCAGGGATACATTCAAAATTCCTAACGTATATGTTTTTTGATTAAACTTCTTTACCCTTTTTTCTTTCTGCTGTAAAGCAATTAGTTTAAATGAGCTAAAATATTTGCATGATTCCCTGTTTGCTCAATAGTGTTTCCACAACTACGTGATGGAACAAAGTCTCTGTAAATGCCACTTCAGCTTCGTTATCTTTATATTTTTGATATCTCCTGTTTCAATTGGTGACATTTGGGTTTCCTTACCCACATTCAGGAAACTTCCAGGATAAGACTCCTGCATTGCTTCAGTTGCCTGCGTCTCCACTGGCTTTTCAACCAGAGTAGGCAGCAGTCCTACCGGTGAATCAGCTGTATTTTTTGCAAGGATAGATTGTATTCCTGGAGCTGAGAGTTTGTCCAATACTCATACCACAATTTCTCTACATGTTTCTGGACACTCTGTCCACACTTTACATCATTATGCTTTTTGTCTCAAGGTGAATTCCCTTTACTAGTACCCTTTCTGGAAATAGTCCTTCTGGAGTATACATCTCCTGGTCTTTCAGCATCACAAACTAAGTGGATCCTGTATCCCTTAATATTGCATCATCTTTACATGCCCTATACCCGTAAACTTTCTATTTGCAGGTATATTTTCAAAGCAGATCTGCCACTACCTCCTTAACAAACCTCTGGTCAGTTTAGACACTGTTATGCAGCTTTCTAGCATCCACTGTGTTTTCCGTTACCACTCCAACAAAATTTCCAAGCTTATCCTGTTTTCCTGCATCTGTATTTTTGTTCCCTGAACCCACCAACACAGTGTTTTCATATGACATAATTTATTGTAATGAAAACACTGGAGCTTTTTAACTTCTTTGTTTCCTTCAAGTGTTTCCTTTTTTGCCTGTGCAAAGTTATCCTGATGATCTTCATTGCGATCTACATTTCCCTTCCAAGTAAAAATTTCTCTTTGTCCCAGTTTCTATCCCGCATGAACTGAAATTGATTCTAGAAGTCCAACCATGTTTTATGGACCAATTCATAATCATCAGCCTCTTCAGCTGCCAGTCTTGCCGTTTTAACTCTCTGCTCTTCTAAATGTGTTTGCACTATGTCAGGCAGTGAACCTTTAAACTCCTCCAAAGTAATTGTACCTCTCAGAGCATCGTAGGTTTACTGTATTTTTAAAGCTCTTTTCCAGCTATCAAAATTACTTTGTTTGATCTTTTCAAACCCAATATAGGTTTGACCAGTATCCCTCCTTATATTCTTGAAATGTTTCAGGAATGTCAGGAGGGATCCTGGTCAAACCTATATTGAGTTTCAAAGGATCAAACAAAGTAATTTTGATAGCTGGGGAAGAGCTTTAAAAATACAATCAATCCATGCTCTGAGAGGTACAATTACTCTGGAGGAGTTTAAAGGTTCACTGCCTGACATAGTGCAAACACATTTGGAAGAGCAGAGAGTTAAAACGGCAAGACTGGCAGCTGAAGAGGCTGATGATTATGAATTGGTTCTTTCTCTCCTGCTAAGCACATGCATTGTTTTGTCTTTCCTCTGCTAAAACTATTCATTCTTTTTCTTTCTCTTCTGATTTTAGCCGTAACTCAAACTGCTTCATTTCTGCTTTTAACTCAAGCTGCGTCATTCGCAATTGAGGTTTGCTCATCTCTATAGATCCTGCTGGAGTTTCCAGCAAATTGGAATGCTGAGCTACTGCTGCAATCATCTCATCTTTCCTCGCTTCAACGCAAGCTTGTCTACTAATTCCCCGCAGCTTGGATTTATGTGCATTCTATTAAAAACCCCAAGGTCAGTTCTTCCACCTCCAAAACATCCTTGTTTCCTGCAAGAGACATTGCGATCTGAATCTCTGTGTCCACACCAAATCAACACACAAAATAGGAGACAAAATAAGAGCAATTCCCTTCCAACTGTATCCCACTGTGCCGCCATATCTGCTATGTCTGTCCCGCTGGTGAGACAAGAGATATCCGGGGAAGGTGATGGGGTGTCTGGGACAGAGTCATACTCACAGAATCATACCTTGCAGACAATGTCAGGCTGTTGCTTGACGAGTCTGTTTGTTTCTATTCACTGTTTCCTGCTAGCTGTCTCAATCTAGAAACATGCCTATATATTAGCCCTAATCCACTAAGATTTAATTTTGTAAACTGGGCTTGGCGCTTTACCAACGTTTTTCTGAAAATCGAAATGTATTAACTTCGTTGCTTCTCTTTCATTTGTCTCCCAGTCTGTTTCTCAATCATAATTCCTATTTCATAAATCTATGTTAATACTGTCTATGACCATTAATTTCAGTCCTATCAATTTCTTCTAAACCATTTAATTACTATGTTCTATATTTCATGTACTATATCATTTTCCCACACCAGACTTGGTTTTCCTAGTATTGTTAGAATGTTATGTGAAGACAGAACTGAAGTAGTGGCTTCATAGTTCTGCCATTTCCCTGTTCCCCATTGCCCATTCTCTGTTTTCAGATTGTAAGGAAGCTGCACTTATTTTATCATACTTCTCACACTGACATGATTTACTAAGCTGTTAAAGTTCTCTCTTATAACATTTGTGAATATACTCTTTAGAAACCGATCAACTTCAGCTCCTCAATAATTGACCTTCCACACCATACACTCACAGGAGTATAGACTCTGTGCCAACAGAAATACAGCACGACCTATATTGGTCCCAGTTTCCAACACCAGGCCCATAATCAGGAATGCTATGACAATTCCAAATGCTCGTCCAAGCACTTTTTAACCACACCTTCACATTGAGAATAACCTCCATAATTCTGAGTGGCACTATCCTTGCGCTAAATAAGACAGACTTAAACAGATCTCAGCAGCTCAAGTCTGGGTTTCCATAAGGTGCTGTGGGTAAGCAATAGCAGCAGAATTGTACTCCTGCACACCCTCATGGCCTGGCATATCCCCCTCACAACAATTACCATCAATCCAGAGGATCAACCTAGGTTCAACGGAGTGTGCAGGAGGGAAGGAGAGGAACTTTGCACACTTGACAATGAGATGTCTGCCTGGTGACGCTACCAAACAGGACAACGTATGCACAAAACAGGATAAGCAGGAAGTGATAGACAGAGCTAAGTGATCCCACAAGCAACGATCATATCTAAGTTCTGCAGTCCTTCCACTTCTGGTCGAGAAAAGCTGGGGGTGGGGAAAAATTAAACAATTCACTGGAAGAAGAGATTCCACAAATAACGCCTTCCTCCATGATGGAAGAGCCCAACACTTCAGTGTATAAGATAAGGCTGATGCATTCGCAACAATCTTCAGTCAGAAATGCTGAGTGGATGATCCATCTCAGCCTCCTCCAGTGGTCCTCAGCGATTCAGTTACCAGTCATCAACGAATTCGATTCAGTCCACGCGATATCCAGATTCAGTTGGAGACACTGGATACTGCAAAGGGTACACATGCTGACAACATTCTGGCATTAGTACTGTAAACCTGTGCTCCAGAACTTGTCACTGCCCTAGCAAAGCTGTTCCAATACCGTTATGACAATGACATTATCCGACTATGTCAAATATTACCCAAGTATCCCCTATACATAAAAAGCAGAACAACTCCAATCCGGCCAATTACCACCCCATCAGTCCACTCTCGATCAGCAGTAAAGTGATGGAAGGTCTCAGTGCTTTCAAGCAGCACATGCTCAGATATAATCTGGTCAATGACGTCCAGTTTGGGCTCTCCCAGGGCCACTCAGCTCCTGACCTCATTACCTTGGTTCAAACATGGACAAAAGAGCTGAATTCCAGAGGTGGGGTGAGAGTGACAGCCCTTTAAAACAAGGCTGTCTTCGACCAAGTGTGGCATCAAGGGGCCTTAGCAACACTGAAATCAGAAGGTATCAAGGGCAAACTCCCAACTGATTAGAATCATACCTGAGACGGAGGAAGGTTATTATGGTTGATAAAGGTCAGTCAAATCAGCTTCAGGACAGGTCTGTAGGAATCCCTCAGACAGTTGCCAAGGTCCAAATATCTTCAGGGTTGCTTCATCAATGACCTTCCCTCTGTTATAATGTCAGAAGTGGGGTTGTTCGCCAATGATTGCACAATATTCAGCAACATTTTTGGCTCCTCAGATACTGAAACAGTCCATATCCAAAGGCGACAATTTCTGGACAGCATCCAGGCTGACACGTGGCAAGTAATATTGACGCCACACAAATGCCAGACCGTGACCATCACCACTAAAATGCAATCTAATCGCTGTCCTTTGGCATTCAATGGTGTTACCATCACTGAATCCCCCAGTATCAAAATCCTGGGGGTAATCGTTGCTCAGAAACTCACTGGACTCGCCACATAAACACAGTAAATACAAGTGCAGGTGAGAAGCCGGGAACACTGCGGTGAGTAACTCACATCCTGACTTCCAAAATCCTGTCCATTATCTGCAATGCATAGGTCAGAAATGTGATAGAGTACTGCCCATTTGTCTGGATGATTACAGCCCCAACAACACTCAAGAAGCTTGATAACATCCAGGACAAAGCAGCCAGTTTGCGTGTCGTTTCATCCACAATGCTCCACCATCAACGCTCAGCAGCAGCAGTGTTTTACTATCTACAAAATGCACTGAAATGATTCACCAAAGATCCTCATACACCATTTTCCCAACTCACGATCATGTCTATCCAAAAAGACAAGGGCGGCAGATGTATGGGAACACCACCATCTTCAAGTTCCCCTCCAAGCCATTCACTATCCTGATTTGGAAATATATCACCGTCCCTTCACTGTCACCGGGTCTGAATCCTGGGATTCTCTCTCAAATGGCATTGTGGGACAGGTGGACTGCAGCAATTCAACAGGGCAGCTCATCACCACCTGCTCAAGGGCAACTAGGGACAGGCAATAAGTGCTGGCCCAGCCAGTGACACCCAAATTCACGAAATAAATAAATCAGAAAAATAGAATTAACAGAGGAAGGTTGCTGAGGTATCGCATGGATCGGTGCTCGGGGCGCAGCTGTTCACAATATGCATTAAACATTTAGTTGCGGGAATCAAATCCCAGCCTGCTGACAGCACGAAAGGATGTGGGATTGTGAGTGGGCGAGGAGGTTGTTAAAAAAAAGGTCCAAGGTGACTGAGACAAGTGGAGTGAATGGGCAAATACGTGACAGATGGACAACAAGGTGGGTAGAGGTGACAGTGTGTCCTTTGGTGGGAACAAGAGATTGGCAGCCTATCGTTTGAACCTTGTTGATCTACAAAGTGATGTATGCTTCTTTTTGTTGTTTCCTTCTGAGCAGCCCTCCGAGGTCCCTGCAGTGCAGTGAGGTCTCAACTCAGAGGGCAATACTGGGAATGGCATTGTCACGCTGCCCAGTGTACATAGACCCTCCAAGGGGGGAGCTGTAACATTGAAAAGGATCTGGATCTCCCTGTACATCAGTCACTGAAAGCAATATTGCAGGAACACAAAGTAGTTAGGAAGGTAACTGGTGCATTGACCTTCATTTCAGGAGCATTTGAGTCCAGGAATAAGGGCTTCTTACTGCAGCTTGTTGGGACTCCATCTCGAACATTGCGCAGTATTGTGTGCAGTTTTGGTCTCCTTACCGAATAAAGGACAAACCTGATATTGAGGAAGTGCAGTGAAGGATGACCAGACTGATCTCTGGGTTGACAGGCTTGTTGTGGGAGCAAAGTTTGGGGCAACTGGACCTGTATTCGATGGGCTTTATGAAAATGAGTGGAGATCTCAGTAACATATTTAACACTCTGACAGGGTGAGACAGATTGGAAGCAGGACTGATAATTCCCCTGGCTGGTATGTCTAAAACAAGGGACCAAAGTATTAGATACAGACAGGACACTCTGCATTGAGATGAGAATAAATGTCTACACTCAGACACTGGTGACTCTGGGGAATTCGCTCACACCTGGTAGCCAAGACACTGTATATAAATAAGGGTTTAGAGACAGTAAATGGATGGTGGGAGAGCAGGAGTACGGTGTGGAAATAATGGGCTAGTTACCATTATATTGAATTGGGTAGCAAACTCGATGGACTCAAGGAAGTACTGCATTTCCTATTTTATTGCTGCCCAAGGTTACTCACATTAATGGATATATTCATAGTGTGGGATAAGTCCATTGAGGAGAGGTTTGAACATGAACTTGAATGGGTGAGGCTCAATGTGTTTTACAACCTTCTCCTTTACCGGTGTTTCTGTGTAATCTGTGGGAAAGTTGTCACAAACTCTCAGATGTTAGGAAGAACGTGTCTGCAGGATCGACAGGATTGTGTTTACCGTTCCCTTTTCCGATAACGAGGCTGGTGCCGGGTGTTCTGTCTGGTTTTATCCTTCACGACCTCGGAGCAGTTTGAAACAATAGATTATCTGGCTTGGCCGATTCAGAGATCAATGAAACGTTTATCATATAGCTGTGTGTCTGGAGTCACGTTTAGTACAGACCAGGAAAGCACGGGAGATTTACTTCCTGAAAGTCCATTGGGGAAGCAAATTCGTGTTTACAATCGATATTGGCTTCAAGGTCATATTACTGACATCAGATTTTGCATCTTAATATTTTATAATTATTTTAAACTTCCACCAGCTGCCAGAGCATTAGCTAGTCTGGATTAGTAATCCAATGACATTTCCACAACAGCACCATCTCTACATGGGGTCCCATCAGAGACAACACTGAGCTGGTTATTTCTGTGCTGCTTGATAGCTCTGTCGAAAAGAACTCCCACCAACTTGACTATTGTGACTGTCCCGAGGGAGTGGTAATTGGTCAGATTGTGATTATCTCCTCTTCGGAAACTGCACATAGCTGAGTAATTTTCCACATTGCCAGGGAGATGTCAGAGTTGGAGTTGGAATTAAACAGCTTCCCCAGGGACACGGCTTGTTGTGCAGCACAAGTCTTCAGTCCTATTGCAGGAACGGTGTCAGGGCCCTTTGCCTTTGTCGCATCTACTGTGTTCAGATGTTTCTTCATGTCACGGTCAGCGAATCAGATTGACTGAAGATTTGCATCTGTGATTCTGTGGACATCATGGTGAGGGTGAGGTGGATCATCAACTTAACACTTCTGGTTGAGGAGGGCGCAGATACTGCATCCTTGTCTTTTACACTGATATGTAGGTCTTTTCCATTATCTAGGAAGGGGATGTTTGTGGATCCCTTTCCTCCAGTCATTTGTTTAATCGTCCATCATCATTTATGACTGAATGTGACAGGACTGCGAGCTTTGATCAGATTAGTTGCTCAAGTGCAGTAACATTAATGGGTTAGTAACAATAGACAATAGACAGCAGGTGCAGGAGTAGGAGTATCCTGTTCCTGCCTTATCTCTATAACCATTTATTCCACTATCCTTGAGAGCTCTATCCAACTCTTTCTTGAATGAATCCAGAGACTGGGCCTCCACTGCCCCTTGGGGCAGAGCATTCCACACAGCCACCACTCTCTGAGTGACGAAATTGCTCCTCATCTCTGTCCTAAATGGTCTCCCCCATATTTCTAAGCTGTGTGCTCTGGTTCGGCACTCACCCATCTGCGGAAACATGTTTTCTGCCTCCAGAGTGTCCAATTCTTTAATAATCTTATATGTCTCAATCGTATCCCCTCTCAGTCTTCTAAACTCAAGGGTATACAAGCCCAGCCGCTCAAGTCTTTCAGTGTAAGGTAATACCGCCATTCCAGGAATTGATCTCGTAAACCTACGCTGCACTCCCTCAATAGCCAGAATGTCTTTCCTCAAATTTGGAGACCAGAATTGCACACAGTACTCCAGGTATGGTCTCACCAGGGCCCTGTAGAGCTGCAGAAGAACCTCATTGCTTCTATCCTCAATCCCTCTTGTTATGAAGGCCAGCATGCTATTAGCCTTCTCCAATACCTGCTGTACCTGCATGCTTACCTTCATTGACTGGTGTACAAGAACACGCAGATCTTTCTATACTGCCCCTTTACCTAAATTGATTCCATTTAGGTAGTAACCTACCTTCCTGTTCTTGCCACCAAAGTGGATAACCATACATCTCTCCACATTAAACTGCACCTGCCATGCATCTGACCACTCACCTAACTTGTCCAGGTCACCCTGTAATCTCTTAACATCCTCATCACATTTCACCCTGCCACCCAGCTTGTCCAAATTTGCTAATGTTATTACTAATACCATGTTCTATATCATTGACATATATTGTCAGAAGCAGCTGTCCCAGTACTGATCCCTACAGTACCCCACTGGTCACTGCCTGCCATTCTGAAATGGAGCCGTTTTTCACTACTCTTTGGTTCTTATCAGCCAACTATCTTTCAATCCAAGTTAGCACTTTGGCCCCGATACAATGCGCCCTAATGTTGCTCACTAACCTCCTATGTGGGACTTTATCAAAAGCTTTCTGAAAGTCCAGGTGCACTACATCTACTGGATCTCCCTCGTCCATCTTCAGAGTTACATCCTCACAAACTTCGCGAACATTAGACGAGTATGATTTCCCCTCCATACATTCATGCTGACTCTGACCTATCCTGTTATTACTATCCAGATGTTTCGTAATTTCATCTTTTATAATAGAATCCAGCATCTTTCCCACCACTGAGGTCAGATTAACTGGTCTATAATTTCCTGCTTTCTCTCTCCCATCTTTCTTAAAAAGTGATATCACTTTAGCCACCCTCCAATCCGCAGGAACTGATCCTGAATCTATCGAACTCTGGAAAATAATCCCCAATGCATCCACGATTACTCGAGCCACCTCCTTAAGTACCCTGGGATGTGGACCATCAGGCCCAGGGGACATATCAAGCATCAGATCTAACAGTCTTTCCAACACCAATTCCTGGCAAATATAAATTCTCTTCAGTTCAGGTCCTTCAGCCACTGTTACCTCAGGGAGATTGCTTATGTCTTCCCCAGTGATCACACATCTGAAGTACCAATTCAATTCTTCTGTTATTTCTTTGTTCCCCTGTTTCTGTATTCAAGGGCCCAATTTTAGTCTTAACCATTTTTTTGCATTTCACATACCTAAAAAAAACTTTTACTATCCTCCTTTATATTATTGGCCAGTTTACCTTCGTACCTCATTTTTTTCTCTGTGTATTTCCTTCTTAGTAATTCTCTGTTGTTCTTTAAAAGCTTCCCGGTCCTTCGTTTTGCTATGTTATAGCTTTTCTCTTTTAACTTTATTTGATTCTTAACATCCCCGGCAGCCACGGCCACCCATGCCTCCTCTTAGGATCTTTCTTCCTTTTTGGAATGAACTGATCCTGCAACTTCTGCATTATACACAGAAATATCTGCCATTGTTCCTCCACTGTCATCCCTGCTAAGGTATTGCACCATTGAACTTTGGCCAGCTCCTCCCTCATAGCTCCATAGTTCTCTTTATTCAACTGAAAAATTTTCACTTCCGATTGTACCCTTTCCCTCTCAAATTGCAGATTGAAACTTATTGTATTATGGTCACTACTTCCCAATGGCTACTTCACTTCGAGGTCCCTGACCAATTCTGGTTCGTTACACAATATCAGATCCAGAATTGCCTTCTCCCATGTCGGCTTCAGCACCAGCTGTTCTAAGAATCTATCTCGGAGGCACTCCACAAAGTCTCTTTCCTGAGGTCCAATACCATCCTGATTCTCCCAGTCTACCTGCATGTTAAAATCCCCCATAACAGCCGTAGTAACGTCTTTGCGACAGGCCAATTTCAGCTCCTGAATTAACTTACATCTGACATCCAGACTACTGTTTTGTGTAGATAACTCCCAAGAGGGTATTTTTACCCTTAGTATTTCTCAGCTCTATCCACACTGACTCTACATCCCCTGATTCTATGTCCCCCCGCGCAAGAGACTGAATATCATCCATAACCAACATGGCCAACCCCACCCCCTCTGCCCGTCAGTCTGTCCTTACGATAGCACGTCTAGCCTTGAATATTCATTTCCCAGGCCCTGACCACTTGAAGCCACGTCTCAGTTATCCCCACAATAATATCTGCCAATTTCCAAAAGAGCCTCAAGCTCATCCATTTTATGTCTAATGCTTCGTGCATTCATGTATAGTAATTTTAATTTGTTACTTCCCTCACCCTTCCCATCAACTCCTATTTCACTCAATCTTACAGCATGATCCCTTTCTGAGTTTTCTGCCTCATGGATACAGTTGTCTTTCTTGACTTGCCTTCTTCTAACTTTCCCTCCAATTTCCTTCTTAAACAGCCAGTTTGTCTCCTCCCCCCCTCCCCCCCCCCCCCGTTACTTAGTTTAAATGTAGCGGTGTTACAGTAGAAAACCTGCCTGCAGGATGCTGGTCCATAACCTATTACGGTGCAAAAGTCTCTCTTGTAGAATGAATAATTACCACAAAACATATCCCAGTGATCCAAGAATTTAAACCCTTGCTTCCTGCACCAATTCCCCAGCCACACGTTCAATTCCATTATCTCCCTGTTTCGGGCCTCACCAGCCCGAGGATCGGGAAGCAAACCGGAGATAACCCTGGACGTCCTGATTTTCAGCCTTCTTCCTAGATCTCTGAAGTCCTGCTGTAGTATATTCCTCCTCTTCTTACCAACATCATTTGTGCCGACATGTTCCACCACCTCAGGCTCTTCACCTTCGTCCTTGAGGATTTCCTGCACTCTGTCTGTGATGTATTTAACCCTGGCACCAGGAAGGCAACATGCCAAGCTGAAGTCCCTCTGCTGCTAAAAAAAACCCGGTCAGTTCCTCTCACTATGGAGTCCCCTATTACCACGGGCTCTGTGCGATGTCCGAATCTTCCACTCTGTATCTACGCCAACTTTTGATTGACAGACCTGGCCGCCTCGCGGACTGGCAGTGTCATCAGTCTCTACTGTTTCCAGAAGATTCAACTTGTTCCTGACAGGTACTGCCCCCGGGGTCTCTTGCACCTGTCTCCTCTCAGGCTTCCTCATTATCTGCTCTCTTCTGCTCTCTTCTGGTACGATTGGTGTAATAACCTCGCTGAAGGTCTTGTCCAGAAAGATCGCGTTCTCTCGGATGAGCCTAAGGTCCTCGAGTTCTTTCATCAGCGCTGCAATGTGCTCCGTCAGTAGTTGAACGTGCACACACTTTCCACACTTATATGAGCCAGACACACCAGAGTCGTTGACCTCCCACATCAAGCACGTAGCACACTGAACCAGCTGGGCAGTCATGTCTTCACCCTCTTCAACTGTGGCATAACCAAATAACAATTACTTACCTTCCTGACCGGATTTGTACTCCGACTTCTCTTCCGCCCAATTCCCGCCGCTCTCTGATGCGAGAAGACCGTTGGCGTCGAGGTAAGTTCTTGAATAACAATCACTTACCTTCCCGACCGGCTTTGCGCTCCGACTTCACTTCCGCCCGGCTCCCGCCGATCTCTGATGCGAAAAGCAGGTTCGGTTCACGTGGTTCTGACCCTGACATGTTCACCCACAGTCATGACTGATACATAGATCGTGTTGATTGTAATGGCAGACTGAGGAGATTACAGGTGGTGGTTGAATGGTATTCTGCTTCTCATGCTGCTGTGGTTTACAGCACTACATGAATACGCAGTTTTGAGCTGCAATATCTGAAATTCAATTCTGCTGCCTGTCCCCTAGTTCACATCGAGACCCTTTCACCCATCAGCCCTGTACTCAGTGACCTACTCTGGTTTCTGATGTGGAAATACTTTCATTTTCATATTCTCATTCTGCTGAGGCCATGTTTCCAATCTGACACATTCTGTAAAATGCATGTTTTTTTTCTTTTGGCTCGATGCCTTATCACTCATGGCTGCCTGTCCTCCCATGAGTATGTTTCATATATTTTTGGAAGAATTTCTGATATCCTCCGAATTATCCAACACAAATTCCTGTCATTGTAGCTCCGTGGTTTTCCCTGCTCGGCTCCCCTTCCAATTAACTTTAGCCAGGTCCTCTCTCATGTCTTTTTAGTGACATTGCTCAATTATAATCACATTACATCAAGAAGAGAGCCAATAGATATGAATCGAAAGAAGGTGTTTTGAGAGATGGGACATAAAGAATAATTGGCAAATTTCTTGACTAGATACAAAGAGAGAATGAGAGAAAGGATTTAGATGGGGACATGTGAAAAATGAGTAAACGAGATTATTGAAAGAAGTAGATGCACATCCCACAATATTTTGGCAATTCCTGTGTGCTGTGGTCCTTTGTACAGTGCATTTACAACAGAGTAATGTGTTCAAATGCTGGGTCTGATGCCAGAATTTTTATCTCCAATAATATGACAGGGACGAGCTTTGGAAAGAACCCAGCAGGCTAATATATTGAAGTCCCAGTAGAAAGGGGATTAACTGAAATAAGTTGGGACACCAGAAGAAAGGATATATAACACACAACCTGATAAGAATGAGAAATTAGAGTAGAGAATTCCAGAAAAGGAGGGAACATTGCGAGAAGGGGAACATATCACTTTAGATGAGCATCAAATAATGTTTCATTTTATATATCATGCGCAACATTTTTCAACAACTGTGTCTCCGTTGTTCATTTATAATATGTTGTGCACATATGAAAAATATCTGCACACGCACACATTGATTAAACAATGCAGACAAAATAATTTTTCTGCCATTGAAATGGTCCTGTTGTCGTGTTAGCAGGATACATGAGCACCAACTGGCCGCCAAAAGACATGACCCACTATCACTATATTCCATAACACAGACAGAGAAGGGCATCACTTTGACGGGAACAACACACACACATACCAATACACACAAGGACGTTCTCAGAGGAATGGCATTTTAACCAGAAGTCAATCAATAAACATATCAATTTAGATCCAATCTACCTTCTCTTGTAATAAAAAAACAAACAGGAATGACATCACCCATCTTACGAAAGAAACACCTATAAATAGAGAGACGGGACATACCACCAGCGCTTGAGCGGAGACTCTCACTGATGAAGTCACCTTGTCATGGTGATGAAACATCTGAAAACAAATATTCATGCTCAGTGAGCTAACTTGCATACATATAAATTGCTATTTTTCGTTAATTAGTGGAATTTAGGAGATCTCTGTTACCCACCTTTTAACAGATTATGATGCGAGGTGAGCTTTTCTGGGTGTTTTGTTTTAATTAACAGAGGGATTCGACATGGATGTCATAACGGTTTCGGGCCTTGCTGGGGACTGGGACAGACTTGAACAGATTTGTGGTAGAAAAGGTCCCAGCAGATTCCAACACATTGCAATTAGTGACCTGGATCTTCAAATAAAACCGATGGGAAAATTCATCTAATTTCTTTAACTTGTGGTTGGTTAAAGTAAAAATAAAAGAATTGATTTTTACATTACTAAAGAAGTTCCCAAATTTGCCAAGGAAGTTTACAAAGTCAGAAGAAGGATTTTTTTAGAATGAGCAAATAGGTTGGAATTGGGTTTAACCAGAGACAAAAGGAAAGCTGAAATTGTAACGGAGTTGGTCAAGCACTTTGGTGTGTCAGAGAAACAGGCAACTGCAGTAGAGTTCGACAAAACTTAAATTGCAAATATGGCAACTGGAGTTAGAAGGTGAAAAAAGGGACAGAAACATAGAGAGAACGAAGAGAAAGGGAAAGAGAGGAAAAAAGAGAGAGAGATTTGCAATTCAGTAGTTGGGAATTAGACAAGGAAGTTAAATTAACAGGATAGAGATGAAGGGATGTATACAGCTATGATAATACATTGCCATATATCAGTGAGAAAAAATGTCAATATCTGTTTTTATTTCATTTGAAAAACAAAATGTCTCGGCAGATGGTGTGTCCAGTGAACTTGTGTGTCATGCTCGTTCAGACTACACTGGTGGACACAGGAGTGAGGTATTTGCAGCACTGGCAGATGAGGGGTCAAGAGATTATGCAGATGTCAATCTGACTATTTTGGTTAGTTATGAATTGGTACTAGAAGAATATAGGCAGAGGTTCAGAAATATAGAGACGAAACCAAGTCAGGTCTATGTTGAGTTTGAAAGAATTAAATACAAACATTTTAATAGATGGTGCTGGTCTTAAAAATGGATAAGACCTGTGAGGCTCGAAGGGAGATTATTCTGCTGGAGGATTTTGCAGACTCACTACCAGAGATGGTAACAATTCATGTGAATGAATAGGAATTTCAAGAAGTGGGAAGTGCGGCAGAAATGACAGGTAAATATGCATTGGAGCATGAGATGAAATTTAGCTTCTGGGAGGATTTTCACCCCGTGAAGGATAGAAACTGGGAGAAGGGGAGATCACACACTACAAAGCGAACAATAGCACACAATAGTTTACTATCGGTGAAAAAAGAAGCCCAAGGGAGTTGAAAGGAGCTGAAAGGCCGATGGGGTTCTCACTATCAGGAAGTGAAACACATACCATTACAGTGCCGATGGTTTAAGAAAGGCACTGGGAAAAGGAGCTTTCACTGCAGTAAGCTGGGACACACCGTGCTGGGGGTTGAAGGAAGACACTTTAGGAAAAGATGTGGTAGAAGAGGCTAAGGCAGTGGCATTAGTGAAACTGGTAAAGAAGACCCCAAGTCTCCAAGGAGCTGTAGGAGAATTCGCCTCTATGGATAAAGTTTACTCAGAAGGTGGGCGGGGGGGGGGTGCGGGGGAGGACGATAAATTATAATGTTCTGAGATACGGGATCTGCTTTGTCGCTAATAGTTGAGAAGTGATGTGCCAGAAAAAACGCAACATATCAGGCAGCATCTGAAGAACAGGACAATCTACATATCAGGTATATAACCATCGTCAGGAATGTGGCGGGGCACAAGGGGGCTGAAAGATAAATAGGAGGGTAGGAACTGGGCTGGTGGGAGGGTCACTGGGAGGGTGAAAGGAAGATGTAGATAGGAGTGATTGTGATTTTTCGGAGGAGTGGGTGTAGTGAATAGGTGGAAAGGACGATGGACAATTAAGACACTTCAGGAGGGCTGTGGTAATTTGAATGGTTAGATCTGGCATAAGGTTGTGGGAGGGAAGATTTGGAAAGTGGTGAAGTCGATGTTGATGCTGTATAGTTTAAGGGTTCCAGCTGTCCTGCCACCTGTCCACTTCACTCTCCTCTCCGACCTCTCACCATCACACCCCACCTGCATCTACTTATTGCCTTGCAAGCTACCTTCCACCCAGCTCCACCTCACCCTCCTATTTATTTCTCAGCCCACTTCCCCCTCCCTTACCCCCAACTATTAGGAAGTGAAACACATACAATTACAGTGCCGATGGTTTAAGAAAGGCACTGGGAAAAGGAGCTTTCACTGCAGTAAGCTGGGACACACCGTGCTGGGGGTTGAAGGAAGACACTTTAGGAAAAGATGTCGTAAAAGAGGCTAAGACAGTGGCATTAGTGAAACTGGTAAAGAAGACCCCAAGTCTCCAAGGAGCTGTAGGAGAGGGCACAGCCTAAGTACAGAGTCAGTGCCTGGTCTCTATAAAGAATTTGCCTCTGTGGATAACGTTTACTCAGAAGGTGGGGGTGGGGGGGGGGGGTGTCGTGAAGGTCGATAAATTATAATTTTCTGAGATACAGGATCTGCTCTGTCGCTAATAATTGAGAAGTGAGGTGCCAGAAAATCACAATCGATCAGACATCTACATATCAGGTTTATACCCATCGTCAGGAATGTGGCAATGGGACAAGGGGGCGGAAAGATAAATAGGAGGGTAGGAGCTAGACTCACGGGAGGGTCACTGGGAGGGCGATAGGAAGATGTAGGTGAGAGTGATAGTGATATGTCGGAGGAGAGGGTCGAGTGAATAGGTGGGAAGGACGATGGACAATTAAGACAGTTCAAGAGGGTGGTGCTAATGTGAATGGTTGGATCTGGCATAAGGTTGTGGGAGGGGTGATTTGGAAATTGGTGAAGTTGATGGTGATGCTTTAGAGTTTGAGGGTTCCAGCTATCCTACCACTGATCCACTTCACCCTCCTCCTATCACCATCACACCCCACCTGCATCTGCCTATCGCCTTGAAGCTACCTTCCACCCAGCTCCAGCCCCACCCTCCTATTTATTTCTCAGCCCCCTTCCCCCCACTTATCTGATGAAGGACTTGTGCCTGAAACGTCAATTCTCCTGCCTCCCAGAAAATGCCTGATCTGCTGTGCTTTTCCAGCCCCACACTTGTCAACGCTGATCTCCACCATTTACAGTCCTCACTTTCTCTCAGCCGCTAATAGCAAGAGATGGAAAGATTTTCACTCTTTCTGACACGTTACTCAAGAACATGATAATTTGTGAAATTGGGAAAGAAATTAAGGTTGGGGACAGAAACATCACATTGGAGTGCCAAATCAGGATTGGGGAAGTAACAGTGAGAGTGAGTGACAGAGTTCCAGGAATACAATTTGTTCTTGTGAATGATTTAATAGGATCCATGGTGGGAGAGACCTCTTATGGTGGAGAAGTCAAATGAAAACTAGGGAACTGAGGAGCTAAAAGAAATATACCCAGGAATTTTCCAAACAGTGTAGTAACAACATCCCACTGTCATAAGTTACAGCAGGAAGGAAAAACGAAAGAAAATGACAAAGGAGTTGATGTTCAGGTAACTGACACCCTGTTTGATGTCATGGTGCAGGAAATGACCTGAACGTGGAGAAAAACGGTAGGTTAGTGCAGAAGGGATATGGGCCAAAATGTACTAGATCGTTTGACTGGTAGCATACCGTGTTACGGGTAGCACACAAACTAACTGCAGGTGTTCACCTCGATGTACGGAAGGCTCAGACTAAGGTGCAGAAGCATTTCTAGTGGCCTGGAATGCACAAGGACGTGGTTATTTTTTGTTGTACATGTCATCCATGCCAAATGGTCGGTAAGTCACAGGCAATAAAAACCAGCACCTTTGTTGCCAATTCCTGCATTCGAAGGGCCTTTCACTGGGTTCTGATTAATTGTGGAGCTCCCCTTTCCAAAATAAAAGTGGAAACCATTATTTGCTGACAATAATGATGTTTCGCCCAGATTTCCAGAGGCAATTCCATTATTGGAGCGTTAAGACAAAAAGGGAGGGAGAGGAGTTGGTAGCTTTTTACCTTGCTGTGGGCTCCGCAGAGAGATTTAGTCAGACCAAGGGTCTCGCTTTACCCCTCAGCTATTTTAGGAAGTCATGGATAGCTGAGGCATACAGCACTTCAAATCAAGAGGGTCCCACCCTGAATCCCAGGGAGCATTAAAAAGTTAGCATCAGACATTGAAGACGATGTTAACAGCGTACTGTCAGGATTGGCCCAATGATTGGGATAAAGGTGTCCCAGTAAATTGCTTATCATCGAAGATGCCTCAAATAAATCTACTCCGTTTACTTCCTTTGAGTTAATCTTCGTACATGAAGTGAAATCCTTTGAATTTAAATAAGTCTAAATTGACTGGACCAAAGTCGGAGATCTCACACTTGGATTATGTATGTGAGGTGAGGGAGAGATTAGACCGAGTAGGTGAGTGAACTAAACAGCACCTGAAGAGGACACAGCATAGAGTGAAGCAGGTGGGGATGACGTATTAGTAGTTTAAATAATGCTCAGGATACCAGAAGCCAACTGAATTAGAATACTATTGTTTGGACAGCGGAAAGCAATCAAATTATGAGAATTATTGTATCATGGAGAGTAAATCAACTTGGCATTTTGAACACTAGAGAGAGCTACTTCTATCCAACAGCAGAGTAACTGCTGCAGAGCAGGAGTGCTAACTGGCCATCTCTACCAAAGATACATGTTCATGACAAACCTACTTGCAGTAAAACAAAATGTGACCCAGGGAGATCAGCAGCTGGAAGAGTGAAGACAGCGGGGAAGATAGAGACTGTGTGGTCTTGAGATTGTAATGTTTAATATGTGGGTTGTTGGAACAGCATATTTTTACAGAGTTGGAAACAGATAGTAAGTAGCTAAGAAAACAGGGGCTTGTATTTGTGAACAGCTGTTGTTTAGTGTTCACGATTAAAGTTAACAAACTAATTTGTGAATGTTTAAATAGTGGAATGTAGGAAATCTGTGTGGCTCATATTTTAACAGATTACGAGGTGAGGTGAACTTTTCGGGGTGTTTGGTTTTAATTAACAAAGGGGTTCAACTCCACCTTGTAAATGTCCATCCACACTAACCCCATTTCCCTGCAGTTGTCCCATATCCTTCCAGTCGTTTCCTATTCACATATTTATCCAAGTGTTTTTGAAATGTTGTTAATGGTACTTCCCTCAACCACATCTGCTGGTAGCTCATCCACCTACCAGCCTCTGTGTGAAGATGTGGCCTCTCGGGTTCCCTTTTTTACCTTCCCTTCTAACCTTAAACTGACCCCCTGTAATCCTCGATTCTCTACACCTTGGAAAAAGACTGAGAGTATTAACCCTATCCATACCCCTTGTGACTTTATACCACTATAAAGTCCCCCCTCAGTGTTCTACACTCGTTAGAAAAGGTCCTAGCTTGTCCAATCTCTCCCTATAACTCAGACCACTGGGTCCTGGCAACGTCCATGGGAAATTATTCTGCACTCTTTCTAATTTCATAAAATTCTCCCTATAACAAAGTGACAAAACCTGAACACAATACTCCAAGTGCAGCCTTACCAAAGTCTTGTGTAACTGCAACATAACTACACAACTTTTATTCTCAATGTCCTGCCTGATGAAGGTCAGTGTGCCAAATGCCTTCTTCACTGCCCTGTCTACATGTGACTCCACTCTCAGAGAACCGTGCACCTGCATACCAAGGTCTCTCTGCCCACTACACCGCTTTAGGCCCTCCCATTCGCCGTACAACTCCTACCTTGAGTTGAGTTTCCAAAATACAAGACATCACGCATCTATATTAAATTCCATTTGCCATTTCTCAGCCAACTGATTAAGGTCCTGCTGCAATTTCTGATAAACTTCATCACTGATCATGCTCCCACTTATTTTAGTGTCATCTACAAACTTACAAATCATACCTTGTACATTCTCAACCAAATCGTAGATAACAAACAGCAATGTGCCCAGCTTCCAGTCTGACAAGTATCCTTCCATTAAACCCTCCGCTTCCTACCATCAAGCCAACTGTGTATCCAATTGGCCAGTTCCCCAGCATTCCACGTGATGTAACTCTCCAGAGCAGCCTGCCATGTGCGACCTTATCAAAGGCCTTACTGATATCCGTAGAGACTATGGTTACCGCTCGGCCCTCGTCAAACTTCTTGGTCACTTCATCAACGAACTCTAACAAATTTGGGAAGCATGATCTCCCACTCACAAGTCTATGCTGACTGCTCCGAATCAAACCCTGTGTAAGTAATGGGTGCAGTCAATGGTGTGCTGTCCTTCATTTTAAGATGATTCGAGTACATAAGTAATGCCATCTTCCTACTGTTGTGGGGCCTTGCTGAGAGCGTGGTTGGGACACTCTCTACGGATTTGATCTCTTTTGTAAGGAATGATCTCCTTACCACAGACACGCGTGATGGTATCACGAAGATAGAGTGAAGAAGCTGAGTGTTTAATCAGTAGAGGTGTGAGAGAAGAAGAAACGGTGACGTTAAACACGAGGAGTGGCAGTGATCACTTACTTCCAAAAGAGACATTGACAGGGTGAGAAATTCCATACTTTACCCAGGATTGGTTGGTTTGATTTATTGCCATGTGTACCTCAGTACAAGGAAACACTTCATTTATGAGCAGTGGAGGAAGATCATAGCAAACATGGCCAGACAGATCATAGTGTGGAAATAGACTTGGACAGAGTAAGGCATTACAGGTGACACTGCACAGGACGTGCACGAGACAAGATCAACATGAACAAAATCAGCAGTACTTGAACTTAGAGAGTCCATCCATCACTCTAACATGACTTTCCTAATAGTTTATATGCCTAAATGAACTCTCCCCACGTTATTGTGCAGTCGGCGTGTGAACCCTGACTGAACGTCAGGTTGTTCATAAACCCCAACAGCAACCACAATTCCTTCCATCTGAAACAGGTAGCCATTCCCACCAGCTTCCACCCTACATAGAGAACACCAGATTGTCATCTGGGAGATGGAAGGTGCCTTCTTGTGACTACACACAAGACATATGGCTTCCCTCCTCACCGCGAGAAAACCACGTTAAAATCCCACGTGTATATCATGAGCGACGGAGCTACGAGGAACAACTGGAGCAGTCTGTATGTGCAGCCTCTGCTCCATTTGTTCATCCTGTTAGAGCATCAGTTGGGAGACAGCGTGGACTGTTGATGTGGAAGATCAGAGTAGACGGTGGTTTGCTGGAAAAGCACAGCAGGAGAATCGACGTTTTGGGCATAAGCCGTTCATCAGGAATCAGCATCAATTACCTCATTCTGCTCCTGTGTGAGTGCATTGAGATGGGAATGGCCTCCTACTGTTCCTGTGTAAGTGACTCAAGGGACTGACTGGCTTCTTCCCCGTCCGATTGGACAGGGCCAAGGGCCTGACTGGGTTATCCCTGGTTGCTGTATGACAGCTCGATGTGCTGACTGGTGTGATGATGCTGTAGCTTTAAGAGGTTATTTTGTTCTGGTTTCTTTTACAAGAGAGATTGAATGACCGTTACCAAGCTGGCTAGTTAGGACCACTTGAGTAAACAACTAGTGAGGCCTTAGATTTATTGTAATGCAGATGGAATGGCTGTGGTCAGCCCTCACAGATTAGGATTTCGGGGTTTTGGTTTCTCAGTAACATCAGAAATTATTGGGGTCTCCACCGAGTTGAAAACTTTAGGGAATGTCTCCTGGCAGCTACTCTCTATGAATTTTGTCTTGGTGCTGTTTTAAAATCCTGAGATGGAGAAATATTTGTGTCATTCAGTGTCTGAATAGTCCTTTTTGCCAAGGGCTGTGTTCATGTGATCTTCCAGTATTGGAACAGTTCATTTGTATTAGTTCCTAGATCTATTATTCTGTTAACTTGTCCAATATAATTACGTTATTCTAAATTCTTCTTTCTTTGGTTTTATATCATCTACCGTGTTTAAGTAAATGGTATTATGCTTCACAATAAGTTGTTTGACCAGTCACATTGCATCTGGAACAGACACTTTACATTCTCTTTAAAATAAGAAAACATTAGAGTCTAGGCTACCGCCTTTAAATATTGTCGAGGGTTTCCGGTGTGGCCCATCACACTAGAATTCTTCTCTCCCTAAGTAATATGTTGGAGGCACTGAACGGGCTGTCTCTGTTCTTCTCCAATAGTGTCAATGGGCTGAACGACTTCCTCATATTCCTGTGAAACCAGTGTGAGGTGCGGAATGAACTCTTATTTTACTGTGGCAATGTGCAGTGTCAGACAGTCCTTTATATGAATGTTACAGACCCTTTAAAAGCACAAGCCTCAATGGAGTCCATGTCTTGCTGCACATGGACACAGTCCAGTTCAGAAGCTGACGGGGGCGTCAAATTATTCTGAACATTGTGGAATCCTCAGTGACCATCCCCACTTCGGATGTTAAGGTGGGGAGGGTGAGGGTGGGGAGACATTGATGAAGCAACTGAAGATGTTTGTGAAGAGGAAGCTATCCTGAGGATCTCCCACAGAGGTGACCCAGGACTGAGATGATGAACATCTTCCTTTGTGCCATGTTTGACTCCAAACACTGGAGAGTTTTCTCTGATTCCCATTAAGTTCAGGTTTGTTAAGCTCCTTGTTGTCAACAGAAGCCTTGATATCAGGGCCAGTCATTTTTACCTGACCACTTGTGTCAACCTCTTTTGTTCATATCAATAGGCCATGGTATAGGAGCAGCAAGGGTTTTCTTCAAACAGGTGGTATTGAATGTCAGGATTTCTCTTCCCAAGTGTTCGGGGAGCCAGATGACTGAACGTAATTGAAGAGGAGGTAGATGGATATTGACCTGACAGAGAGTTGAGGGCGATGAAGAATTGGGCATGAAAGAGGATTTGAGACCAAGAGCAGATCAGTCACGATTTTAGTGAAGGGCAAGGCAGATTTGGGGAGTGAATGACCTGCCCCTGTGTCTGATGTTCTCACATTCTGTTATTGGAAAGTTAGTGGGTGTTATTTTCATGGATGTTCTGTTGTTGAATGTTGCCGTCAGGGAGACCAGAGGATTTTGTGAGCCATCGCTGGGTGAGGTATGGGGGCTGTATTCATAATGAGTTTGGGTCTACACCATGACCAACAAATGGAGCACAAGTTTCAGAGAGGGGAAGTTCAGTAAAGAGAGATGAAGGGCCTCTTTCATACCCAGCCTGGGTTTTACAATTCCATTTCTCAAATCACCTCAAAACCTGTGGGACAGACTTGAAGGGCCGAATGATCTCCTCTGTTTCTGTGCACCAGGTTATAGAAGTAAGTAGCCTCTAAATGCTCCAGCCTAACAGGTTTAATGGGCTGAATGGAACACAGGAACACGGGATTGAGGGACAGGAGTGAGTCATTAGATACGTTGAACCTTCTCCACCAGGCACTAAGATTGTGGCTGATCAGGTTGTAGTCTCAGCCCCACTTTCCTGTCTGCGTCCCATTATCCATGACTCAGTTCTCTGTCAAATATTTCACTAACGCAACTTTCAATCAATATTAACATCGGGGCATGATAAACTTCCAGTGAAGAGGATTCGGATTTGAAACGTACTTCCAGAATTTTCGTCATCCCTCTTATAGAATCAGAGAATCATGGAGAACGGAAACAGACCTGATAGTCCAATCTGTTCACTCCGGTCAGATTTCAAATCTGATCCAGTCCCATTTGGCCAATATCCCTCCTCTTTCTGATACTTTTTTAAATGTGCGATTGTAACCGCCTTCAGCACTTCCTCTGACAGCACTTTCTGTACACACACCACTCTCTGTGTGAAACATTTAACTTCAGGTCCCTTCTAAATCATTCGCCTTCTCCCCTCCAACCTATGCTCTCCTGTTCTGGACTCCCCTCCCCTGGGGTGCAGAACATGGCTGTTCAGAATATCCATGCCCCTGATGATTTTATAAACCTCTATAATGTCACCCTTCAGCCTCTGACACTCCAGGGAGAATCACCTCAAACTAATCAACCTTTCCCTAAAGCTCAAACCTGCAGTCCTGGGACATCTGTGTAAATCTTTTCTGCAGAAAACCGAGTTGTACGCAGTATTCTTAAAGTGGCCTCACCAACATCCTGTACAGATACAACATGCCACCACACCCCCTATACTCAATGCTCTGACTGATTAAGGCAAATGTGTAAAATGTGTTCTGTACCGCACTGTCTGCATTCGACTCCACTTTCAAAGAACAATATACCTGCAGGCCTATGTCCATTTGTTTCACAACACTCACCAGGCTCTCACCATTAAGTGTATAATTTCTGCCCTGATTTACCTTCCCAAAATGCGTAACCTCGTATTTATCTAAATTAAACTTCACCTGTCACTCCTTGCCCCTTTGTCCCATCTATTTGTGGTCTTGTTGTACTCTGAGATGATCTACTACACCACCTTTCTGATGTCGTCTGTAAACTTACTATCTATGATTCCAATATTTGCATCTTCTCCCCTTGTCTGCGTGAGCTTCAGATGTGTGCTCCTGTTCCCTGCCACAGCCCAAAGCTGTATAATTCAAGTGGATTGGTCAAATAGTCCATAGTGTTCAGCGATTTCTACGTTAGGTGCACTAGTCAGTGGTAACTGTAAGGGCATGGGAAGGTTACTCTTTGAAAGGTTAGTATGGACTTGTTGGGCTGAAGGGCTTGTTTCCACACTGCAGGGATTCTATAAAAATAAGAATGGTAACGATGACAGTAGAGTTTTGTTTTAGCTCGTGCACGTTACTGTGATGAGGAATAATGAAGGAGAGAGAGTGCAATAGGCCGTTTCTTCTCAGACAGATGACATTTTCTCCCTCTCTGAGGTGAATCACACAATAATGTCATTCTCTCCCAAACTGGACCATGTGAGGTCTCCTTGTACATTGTCCAATCTATGTCTCCATCACATTCCCTGTTCCATGTTGGTGCATCATTGCTGCTGTCATACACAGAGCCACACCCTGAGCAGAAAATGGTCTCGGTCGATTTAAAGATATGTTTATATGTCCCTGCGTCATTCAGAATACATAGAACATAGAACAGTCCAGCACAGAACAGGCCCTTCAGCCCACCATGTTGTACCGACCATTGATCCTCATGGATGCACCCTTAAATTTCTGTGACCAGATGCATATCCAGCAGTCTCTTAAATGTCCCCAATGACCTTGCTTCCACAACTGCTGCTGGCAACGCATTCCATGCTCTCACAACTCTCTGTGTAAAGAACCCGCCTCTGAAATGCCCTCTATACTTTCCTCCGACCAGCTTAAAACTATGACTTCTCGTGTTTGCCATTTCTGCTCTGGGAAACAGTCTCTGGCTATCAACTCTATCTATGCCTCTCATAATCTTGAAATCCTCAATTAGGTCTCCTCTCCTCCTCCTTTTCTCCAATGAAAGAAGTCCGAGATCAGTCAACCTCTCCTCATAAGATGAGCTCTCCAGTCCAGGAAGCATCCTCGTAAACCTCCTTTGAACCCTCTCCAAAGCATCCACACCTTACCTGTAATAGGTTGACCAGAACTGGACGCAGTATTCCAAGTGCGTTCGAACCAAAGTTTTATACAGCTGCAACAAGATCTCACGACTCTTAAACTCAATGCTCCTGTTAATGAAACCAAAACACCATATGCTTTCTTAACAACCCTGCCCACTTGGGTGGCCATTTTAAGGGATCTATGTACCTGCACTCCAAGATCTCTCTGTTCCTTCACACTGTCAAGAATCCTATCCTTAATCCTGTACTCAGCTTTCAAATTCAACCTTCCAAAATGCATCACCTCGCATTTATCCAGGTTGAACTCTATCTGCCACCTCTCAGCCATCTCTGCATCCTGTCAATGTCCCGCTGCAGCCTACAACAGCCCTCTATACTGTCAACGACACCTCCAACCTTCGTGTCATCTGCAAACTTGATGACCCATCCTTCAATGCCCTCATCCAAGTCATTAAAAAAATTACAAACAGTAGAGGCCCAAGGACTGAGCCCTGTGGAACACCACTCACCACTGACTTCCGGGCAGAATGTTGTCCTTCCATTACCACTCGCTGTCTTCTGCTGGCCAAACAATCATGTATCCAAACAGCTAACACACATACCTGTGTTAAAATGCAAGTTTTATTTTAACAAATACAGAAATTGCTGGAAAAGCTCGGCAGGTCTGTCAGCATCCAGATGCCCTTTACATGATGTAGCTGTACCAGCCTCCACCACTTCCTCTGGCAGCTCATTCCATACGCACACCACCCTCTGTGTGAAAAGGTACCCTTAGGCCTCTTCAAAACCTTTCCCCTCTCACTTCCCACTAATGTCCTCTAGTTTTGGACGCCCCTAACCTGGGGAAAAACCTTGACTACAAACCCTATCCATGACCGTTCTGATTTTATAAACCTTTCCTGCTGCGAAATGTGACTCCAATCAACACGAATGGCTGTACTTTCAATGATCCCGGGCCGAAATGCTGACGTTCAACACCAAAACCTGTTCTTTCTCCATCAAGTCACAATTCTAAACCCAGTTTAATCAGTTTGTTCAGATATATTAGGAGACACTTCTGTGGGATTTACACCTAGACCTTTGTGCCCAGAGGTAGGGACACGAGCACCACTCGGCAATACCCATAAAGCTGTAACATAATTCTCCTGTGTGTTTGTTCATCAGCCTGTTATGACATGCTGTGACATACCTCTGCAACAGGCAGGGCATGAATCCACACCTTCTGGGCCAGAGCTAGGAACAGTACCAAACAATTTCAGGAATTGGAATCAAACCCAGGGCCATGGCTCAGAGGCAGGGACACTACCCACTACACTACTATACCCAGATTTTGGGTCACATTTTAAGAGGCAGCATTCAGCTCGGTGTGGATTTATTATAATCAGGTTACCATTACTGAGCTACACAAAACATTTCGTTTTGTTAAACAAGTGCAAGATCGAAATTAATTATGAACATCTTTAATCGCTATTATCTGTAGTCTGCAATATTAGAGAAAGAAATCCTGCAGACATACTCTGCCCAATGAAGGGTCTCAAATAGATATTTATTACTGAACACCAGACACAGAGAAAGACAATAATTTCTGGTCACAAAACACCGATCAGTATAACCCAACTCTCACGTGTGTCTGCCCTCGGCCTAAAACCATGAAATGATACCAGGCCGCTGATTACTGTCCAGCCTCTCCTCCCCACTGACTGTGTCTGCAATCCGTCCCTCCTCCCCCTAACCACACAAGGCAAACCAAGCTCAGGGTCTTTGTGAAACTCAAGGCCGGAGTGTGCAAGCCTCCTGGAGAGGGGTGGGCATTTAAAATTAAACGGGGAAGGTGAGGAGGTGGTAATATCACTCACTGGCCGAGGCGTGGCAGATGGAGTTTAGTTTGGATTAATGCGAGGTATTGGATTTGGTAAATCAACAAGAGTCGGACTTATACAATTAAACGTAGGGCCTTTGGCAGTGTTGTAGAACAGAGACCTCGGCCATCAGGTATAATTCTTTAAGAGTTGCATCTCATATACATAATGTGATTAAGAAGGTGTTTTACACACTTGTCTTCAATGGTCAGACCTTTGAGTATCGGAATTGGGATGTCATGTGAAGGTTGTACAGGACATTGGTGAGACCTCTCCTGGAATACTCTGTCCAGTCTGGGCATCCTGCCCACTCATTCTATAGGCACACCACCCTCTGGGTGAAAAAGCTGCCCTTACATCACTTTTAAATGTTTCCCCTCTTACCTTACAACTATGTCCTCTCGTTTTGGTCTCCACTACCCCCTTATAAAATACGTTGACTATTCACTTTGATATTATTGATCTTGATATTATTAAGCTGAAGAAGGTTCAGAAGAGTTTAACCTGGATGTTGCTGGAAATGGAGGGATTGAGCTATAAGGAGATGCTGAGTAGGCTGGGACATTTTTCACTGGAGCGTATGAGATGGAGGGGTAACTTTGCAGAGGTTTATATAATAGTGAGGGGTACAGATAAGCTGAAGGGCTGATGTCTTTTCCCTAAAATTGGGGATTAAAAACTGAGGGATATTTTAAGGTGCGAGGAAAAAAGATTTACAAAAGTCAGGAAAGGTAATTATTAGACAGAAGCTGGCTTCTGTGTGGAATGAACTTGCAGAGCAAGTGGTGAAAACAGGGACAGTTACACCGTTTAACCGACATTTAGATCAGTACATGGATAAGACATCAGTTTGGATGGTGCTGTGAGCAGCTGCCCTCTCCCTCCCCCTCTCTGAGTGAATCCCTGTTGGTTTTCACCCTCTGCCAATACCGGTGCAGTGTCGTGGGGAGACCAGCAGAGGGTGGCATTGCATCACTTTCAGCACCACAGAAACTGCCAGACCTGCCACACACAGAGACACACAGATACACACACAGCAATTGTTAGGGCACGGCATAGATCTCATCTGGTAATTTAAACTAAACATAAATAAATGCTCAGTTTGCCTCGTAAACTGTTAAAATATGAGTGACAGAGAACTCCAAAATTCCACTGTTTAAATAAAAACAACAATGTGTTTTTTAACACTGAAAGTTAACTGAAACAGACCCTCTATCTCTTAACTGCTTATTACCCGACTCCAGCTCTATAGCGATATACTGTTCCTGGGTCTGCCATCCTCTCATATCACAGGTACTTCTAAGTTCTCAGTTCAGAACAGCATTTACTCTCTCTTAAATGTACAGTACATAATTTCAACTTCATTCCATTGTACCCTGATGAATATCGATAAGTGGAACCTATCCGGATTTCTCTTGCTCTGGTTTGTCAATATTTCATCTACTCTGTCTCGTATATGTCAGGATTTTTGTTGCTCCATTGACAGCATGTCCGTGGGAATATATCAGTATTTCA
Source organism: Hemiscyllium ocellatum (assembly GCF_020745735.1). Lineage (NCBI taxonomy): Eukaryota > Metazoa > Chordata > Chondrichthyes > Orectolobiformes > Hemiscylliidae > Hemiscyllium > Hemiscyllium ocellatum. The sequence goes on from NW_026867860.1 coordinate 979,009, forward strand.
CTTGCTCACATTCCTGTGTGTGGGGCAGGATTTCAGTTGTTTTATGGGGACTGGGACACTATGACAATCTTAATGTTTGTAAATGGTACCAAACCTGCAAGAATTGTAAAGTCTATGGAGGACAGTGTGGAACTCTAACAGGACAGTGACACGCTGGTAGGCGGGGATCAATGCAGAGCAATGTGAGGTGATGCACTTTGGTATGAACGATAAAGAAAGACAGTTTCAAACAGGCTGTGCCGTTACAAAGGGGCTGCAGGAACAAAGGGTCCTGTGTGTATATGAGGAGGAGCCTTGTTCGGGGGGAGGTGCTACAACAGATATACCGGGAGTGTGAGGAAGCAGAGAGAATACAGTGACCCTTATCCTGACAGAGCGGGGAAGGTTATTGATGCTTGTCCTGTATTGCTGGACATTTATTCAGACTGCAGATACTGCACTGAGCTGGGTGGGGAGCTCAGACCATGCTCGGTGGGCCTGGTGGTGTGATCCCTCTGGGAAGAGAATGGTCCCCCTCTGTACTTGCCGATTCACCAGGACCTGCGTGCCCCTGTTGACAAAACGTGGTGTCATTGCCCCTGATCTGCCATGCTCAGGGTAAACAGTGCAGGGCAGCTCCAGGCTGAGAAAGCTCAACTGTGTGCCCATTGGGCTTTCAAAGATGGCACCAGTGCCAGGGGTCATGGAATATCCAGGGGCACGCGGGCGACTGTGAATCCCTCCAGCCATGATGGGTGGGAGAATCGGTCTGGTACTGAATGAGAGGGACACAGTGGTGGGTGGTGGGGATAGTCAATGAGTTGAGTTGGATAAGATAGCACCAGGGATCTAGTTTGGCCTCGTACAGATAATCTCTCTGACACACTCAATGAAAATGGCACTGAGGCAAATTATTGTTAGAATCAGCTCAGTGAGTCAGAGATTCTGTTGCAACTACTCCCATTTACAAAGCTGTAGAACAAATGATCATCCAAAACTCTCCATCATTTCACCTCACACCAATCTCCCTTTTTCCCGTCTTTCCTGGGAAGACTGGCTCATGTTACTGGATGCTACCTAAGTGTCTACGTTTCAGCATTCTGCAACCTGGGCACACATCCTTACATGAAACTGTCTCTCAGTCTCTCCCTCTCTGTCTATACCCTCAACCCCTCCCATGTGGTGATATTTAAACTGATATCACACTCTGGCAGTGATGTTCACACCCACAGCACCCCTTGTCATGGTACAATGGAGATGTGGAGCTGTAAATGGGTGGGAGCTGTACGTCCTGTCACTTCCAGCATGGGCTGCAAGTTTCCCCACACTGGGCAGGGATCTAACACAGTGCTACTGAGCAATGCACTGGGGTGGTGTGCACAGTCCTACTTGCTGGGAGGGTAACTGCTCCTGGGTTATAAAACAATGCACAGGGGTGGTGTACACGGTCCGACATGCAAGGAGGTTAACTGCTCCTGGGTTAAACATCAATGCGCTGGGGTGGGGTACACAGTTCTAAATGCTGGGAGGGTAACTGCTCCTGGTTTACTGATCAATGCACAGGCTTGGTGTACACAGTCCTACATGCTGGGAGGGTAACTGCTCCTGGGTAACAGATCAATGCACTGGGGTGGTGTACACTGTCCTACATGCTGGGAGGGTACCTGCTCCTGGGTTACAGACCAATGCACTGGGGTGGTGTACACAGTCATACATGCTAGGAGGGTAACTGCTCCTGGATTACAGATCAATGCACTGGGGTGGTGTACACTGTCCTACATGCTGGGAGGGTACCTGCTCCTGGGTAACAGATCAATGCACTGGGGTGGTGTACACTGCCCCACATGATGGGAGGGTACCTGCTCCTGGGTTACAAATCAATGCACTGGGGTGGGGTACACAGTCCTACATGCTGAGAGGGTAACTGCTCCTGGTTGCCAGATCATTACACTGGGGTGATGTACACAGTCCTATATTCTGGTAGGGTAACTGCTCCTGGGATAGAGATCAATGCACTGGGGTGGTGTACACAGTCCCAATCGCTGGGAGAGTAACTGCTCCTGGGTTATAGATCAATGCACTGGGGTGGAGTACACAGACCTACATGCTGGAAGGGTAACTGTTCCTGGGTTATAGATCAATGCACTGGGGTGGCGTACACAGCCCTACATGCTGGGAGGGTAACTGCACCTGGTTTACAGATCAATGCATTGGGGTGGGCTACACAGTCCTACATGCTGGGAGGGTAACTGCTCCTGGGTTACAGATCAATGCACTGGGGTAGAGTACACAGCCCTACATGCTGGGAGGGTAACTGCACCTGGTTTACAGATCAATGCCTTGGGGTGTGCTACACAGTCCTACATGCTGGGAGGGTAACTGCTCCTGGGTTACAGATCAATGCACTGGGGTGGTGTACACATTCCTACATGTTCGGAGGTTAAATGTTCCTGGGTTACAGATCAATGCACTGGGGTAGGGTACACAGTCCTACATGCTGGGAGGGTAACTGCTCCTGGGTTACAGATCAATGCGCTAAGGTGGTGTACACAGTCCTACATGCTGGGAGGGTAACGGCTCCTGGGTTACAGATTAATGCACTGGGGTAGGGAACATAGTCCTACATGCTCAGACGGTAAATGCCCCAGGTTTACAGATCAATTCACTGGAGTGGTGTACACAGTCCTACATGGTGGGAGGGTAACTGCTACTGGGTAACAGATCAATGCACTGTGGTGGGATAAACAGTCCTACATGCTAGAAGTTTAACTGATCCTGGGTTACAGATCAATGCACTGGGGTGGTGTACACTGTCCTCCATGCTGGGAGGGTAACTGTTCCAGGGTTATAGATCAATGCACTGTGGTGGGATACACAGTCCTACATGCTGGAAGTGTAACGGATCCTGGGTTACAGATCAATGCACTGTGGTGGGGTACACATTCCTACACGCTGGGAGGGTAACTGCCCCTGGGTTACAGATCAATGCACTGGGGTGGGGTACACATTTAGATACGCTGGGCGGGTAACTGCTCCTGGTTTACAGATCAAGGCACTGGCTTGGGGTGCACAGTCCTACATGCTGGGAGGGTAACTGCTCCTGGGTTATAGATGAATGCACTGGGATGGTGTACACAGTCCGACATGCTGGGAGGGTAACTGCCCTGGTTTATAGATCAATGCACTGGGGTGTTGTACACAGTTGTACATGCTGGGAGGGTAACTGCTCCTGGGTAACTGATCAATGCACTGGGTTGGGTACACAGTCCTACATGCTGGGAGGGTGACTCCTCCTGAATTACAGATCAATGCACTGGGGTGGGGTACACAGTCCTACATGCTGGGAGAGTAACTTCTCCTGGGTAACAGATCAATGCACTGGGGTGGTGTACACTGTCCTACATGCTGGGAGGGTAACTGCCCCTGGGTTACAAATCAATGCACTGGGGTGGGGTACACATTCCTAAACGCTGGGCGGGTAACTGCTCCTGGTTTACAGATCAAGGCACTGGCTTGGGGTGCACTGTCCAACATGCTGGGGGGGGGTAACTGTTCCTGGGTTATAGATCAATGCACTGGGATGGTGTACACAGTCCGACATGCTGGGCGGGTAACTGCTCCTGGTTTACAGATCAAGGCACTGGCTTGGGGTGCACAGTCCAAGATGCTGGGAGGGTAACTGCCTCTGGGGAATAGATCAATGCACTGGGGTGTTGTACACAGTTGTACACGCTGGGTATGGAACTGCTCCTGGGTTACTGATCAATGCACTGGGATGGTGTACATAGTCCTAGATGCTGGGTGGATAACTGCTCCAGGGTTACAGATCAATGCACTGGGGTGGGGCACACAGTCCTACATGCTGGGAGTGTAACTGCTCCAGGTTTACAGATCAAGGCACTGGGTTGGGGTGCACAGACCTACATGCTGGGAGGGTAACTGCTTCTCGGTTATAGATCAATGCACTGGGGTGGGGTACACAGACCGACATGCTTGGGCGGGTAACTGCCTCTGGGTTACAGATCAATGCACTGGGGTAGGGTACACAGTCCTACACGCTGGGAGGGTAGCTGCTCCTGGGTTACGCATCAATGCGCTGGGGTGGGGTACAAAGTCCAACATGCTGGGAGGGTAACTGCTCCTGGGTAACAGATCAATGCACTGGGGTGGTGTACACTGCCCTACATGATGGGAGGGTAACTGTTCCTGGGTTACACATCAATGCAATGGGGTGCTGAGAACAGTCCTACATGCTGGGAGGGTAACTGCTCCTGGGTAACAAATCAATGCACTGGGGTGGTGTACACTGCCCCACATGATGGGAGGGTACCTGTTCCTGGGTTTCAAATCAATGCACTGGGGTGGGGTACACAGTCCTACATGCTGAGAGGGTAACTGCTCCTGGTTTCCAGATTATTACACTGGGGTGATGTACACAGTCCTATATTCTGGTAGGGTAACTGCTCCTGGGATACAGATCAATGCACTGGGGTGGTGTACACAGTCCCAATCGCTGGGAGGGTAACTGCTCCTGGGTTATAGATCAATGCACTGGGGTGGAGTACACAGACCTACATGCTGGAAGGGTAACTGTTCCTGGGTTATAGATCAATGCACTGGGGTGGCGTACACAGCCCTACATGCTGGGAGGGTAACTGCACCTGGTTTACAGATCAATGCATTGGGGTGGGCTACACAGTCCTACATGTTGGGAGGGTAACTGCTCCTGGGTTACAGATGAATGCACTGGGGTAGGGGACTCAGCCGTACATGCTAGGAGGGTAAATGCTCCTGGGTTGCAGATCAATTCACTGGGGTGGTGTACACAGTCCGACATGCTTGGAGGGTAACGGCTCCTGGGTTACAGATCAATGCACTGGGGTTGTGTACACAGTCCTACATGCTGGGAGAGTAACTGCGCCTTGGTAACACAGCAATGCACTGGGGTGGTGTACACTGTCCTCCATGCTGGGAGAGTAACTGCTCCTGGGTTGCACATCAACGCACTGGGGTGGGGGGACACAGTCCTACATGCTGGGAGTGGAACTGCTCATGGGTCACAGATCAATGCACTGGGTTGGGGTACACTTTCCTACATGCTGGGAGAGTAACTGCGCCTTGGTAACACAGCAATGCACTGGGGTGGTGTACACTGTCCTCCATGCTGGGAGAGTAACTGCTCCTGGGTTGCACATCAACGCACTGGGGTGGGGGACACAGTCCTACATGCTGGGAGTGGAACTGCTCCTGCGTTACAGATCAATGCACTGTTGTGTGGTATACATTTCTAAACGCTGGGAGGGTAACTGTTCCTGGTTACAGATCAAGGCTCTGGGATGGTGTACACAGTCCTACATGCTGGGAGGGTAACTGCCTCTGGGGAATAGAGCAATGCACTGGGGTGTTGTACACAGTGGTACACGCTGGGAGTGGAGCTGCTCCTGGGTTACTGATCAATGCACTGGGATGGTGTACACAGTCCTACATGCTGGGAGGATAACTGCTCCTGGGTTACAGATTAATGCACTGGGGTAGGGTACACAGTCCTACAGATCAATGCACTGGGGTGGTGTACACAGTCCTACATGGTGGGAGGGTAACTGCTCCTGGGTAACAGATCAATGCACTGGGGTGGTGTACACTGTCCTCCATGCTGGGAGAGTAACTTCTCCTGGGTTATAGATCAATGCACTGGGGTGGGGTACACATTCCTAAACGCAGGGCGGGTAACTGCTCCTGGTTTACAGATCAAGGCACTGGCTTGGGGTGCACAGTCCAAGATGCTGGGAGGGTAACTGCCTCTGGGGAATAGATCAATGCACTGGGGTGTTGTACACAGTTGTACACGCTGGGAGTGGAATTGCTCCTGGGTTACTGATCAATGCACTGGGATGGTGTACATAGTCCGAGACGCTGGGAGGATAACTGCTCCTGGGTTACAGGTCAATGCACTGGGGTGGGGGACACAGTCCTACATGCTGGGAGTGTAACTGCTCCAGGTTTACAGATCAAGGCACTGGGTTGGGGTGCACAGACCTACATGCTGGGAGGGTAACTGCTTCTGGGTTATAGATCAATGCACTGGGGTGGGGTACACAGACCGACATGCTGGGGGGGTAACTGCCTCTGGGTTACAGATCAATGCACTGGGGTAGGGTACACAGTCCTACACGCTGGGAGGGTAACTGCTCCTGGATGACGTATCAATGCGCTGGGGTGGGGTACAAAGTCCAACATGCTGGGAGGGTAACTGCTCCTGGTTTACAGATCAATGCAATGGGATGGTGTACACTGCCCTATATGATGGGAGGGTAACTGCTCCTGGGTAACAGATCAATGCACTGGGGTGGTGTACACTGCCCTACATGATGGGAGGGTACCTGCTCCTGGGTAACAGATCAATGCACTGGGGTAGGGTACACACTCTACATGCTAGGGTGGTAACTGCTCCTGGGTTACAGATGAATGCACTGGGGTAGGGTACACAGTCCTACATGCTGGGAGGGTAACTGTTCCTGGGTTACACATCAATAAAATGGGGTGCTGAGAACAGTCCTACATGCTGGGAGGGTAACTGCTCCTGGGTAACAAATCAATGCACTGGGGTGGTGTACACTGCCCCACATGATGGGAGGGTACCTGCTCCTGGGTTACAGATCAATGCACTGGGGTAGGGTACACAGTCCACATGCTGGGAGTGTCACTGCTCCTGGGTTGCTGAATAATGCATTGGGGTGGGCTACACAGTCCTACAGGCTGGGAGGGTAACTGCTCCTTGGTTGCAGATCAATGCACTGGGTTAGCGGACACAGTCCTACATGCTGGGTGGGTAGCTGCGCCTGGCTTACAGATCAATGCACTGGGGTGGTGTACACAGTCCTACATGCTGGGAGGGGAACTGCTCCTGGGTTACACATCACTGCGCTGGGGTGGGGCACACAGTCCTAAATGCTGGGAGGGTAACTGCTCCTGCTTTACTAATCAATGGAATTGGTTGGTGTAAACAGTCCTCCATGCTGGGAGGGAAACTGCACCGGGGTAACAGAACAATGCACTGGGTGGTGTACACTGTCCTACATGATGGGAGGGTAACTGATCCCGGGTTACAGACCAATGCAATGGGGTGGTGTACACAGTCATACGTGCTAGGAGGGTAACTGCTCCTGGGTTACAGGTCAATGCACTTGGGTTGTGTACACAGTCCTACATGCTGGGAGGGTAACTGTTACTGAGTTACAGATCAATGCACTGTGGTGGTGTACACATTCCTACATGCTGAGATGGGAACTGCTCCTGGGTTCCAGATCAATGCACTGGGGTGATGTACACAGTCGTATATTCTGGTAGGGTAACTGCTCCTGGGATACAGATCAAGGCACTGGGGTGGTGTACACAGTCCTATATGCTGGGAGGCTAACTGCTCCTGGGTTATAGATCAATGCACTTGGATGGAGTACACAAACCTACATGCTGGGAGGGTAACTGCTCCTGGTTTATAGATCAATGCACTTGTGTGGAGTACACAGTCCTACATTCTGGGAGGGAAACTGCACCTGTGTTACAGATCAATGCACTGTGGTAGAGTACACAGCCCTACATGCTGGGAGGATAACTGCAACTGGTTTACAGATCAATGCCTTGGGGTGTGCTACACAGTCCTACATGCTAGGAGGGTAACTGCTCCTGGGTTACAGATGAATGCACTGGGGTGGTGTACACAATCCTACATGTTCGGAGGTTAAATGTTCCTGGGTTACAGATCAATGCACTGGGGTAGGGTACACAGTCCTACATGCTGGGAGGGTAATGCTCCTGGGTTACAGATCAATGCGCTAAGGTGGTGTACACAGTCCGACATGCTGGGAGGGTAACTGCCCCTGGTTTATAGATCAATGCACTGGGTGTTGTACACAGTTGTACATGCTGGGAGGGTAACTGCTCCTTGGTAACTGATCAATGCACTGGGTTGGGGTACACAGTCCTACATGCTGGGAGGGTGACTGCTCCTGAATTACAGATCAATGCACTGGGGTGGGGTACACAGTCCTACATGCTGGGAGAGTAACTTCTCCTGGGTAACAGATCAATGCACTGGGGTGGTGTACACTGTCCTACATGCTGGGAGGGTAACTGCCCCTGGGTTACAAATCAATGCACTGGGGTGGGGTACACATTCCTAAACGCTGGGCGGGTAACTGCTCCTGGTTACAGATCAAGGCACTGGCTTGGGGTGCACCGTCCAACATGCTGGGGGGGGGGGTAACTGTTCCTGGGTTATAGATCAATGCACTGGGATGGTGTACACAGTCCGACATGCTGGGCGGGTAACTGCTCCTGGTTTACAGATCAAGGCACTGGCTTGGGGTGCACAGTCCAAGATGCTGGGAGGGTAACTGCCTCTGGGGAATAGATCAATGCACTGGGGTGTTGTACACAGTTGTACACGCTGGGTATGGAACTGCTCCTGGGTTACTGATCAATGCACTGGGATGGTGTACATAGTCCTAGATGCTGGGTGGATAACTGCTCCAGGGTTACAGGTCAATGCACTGGGGTGGGGCACACAGTCCTACATGCTGGGAGTGTAACTGCTCCAGGTTTACAGATCAAGGCACTGGGTTGGGGTGCACAGACCTACATGCTGGGAGGGTAACTGCTTCTCGGTTATAGATCAATGCACTGGGGTGGGGTACACAGACCGACATGCTTGGGCGGGTAACTGCCTCTGGGTTACAGATCAATGCACTGGGGTAGGGTACACAGTCCTACACGCTGGGAGGGTAGCTGCTCCTGGGTTACGCATCAATGCGCTGGGGTGGGGTACAAAGTCCAACATGCTGGGAGGGTAACTGCTCCTGGGTAACAGATCAATGCACTGGGGTGGTGTACACTGCCCTACATGATGGGAGGGTAACTGTTCCTGGGTTACACATCAATGCAATGGGGTGCTGAGAACAGTCCTACATGCTGGGAGGGTAACTGCTCCTGGGTAACAAATCAATGCACTGGGGTGGTGTACACTGCCCCACATGATGGGAGGGTACCTGTTCCTGGGTTTCAAATCAATGCACTGGGGTGGGTACACAGTCCAACATGCTGAGAGGGTAACTGCTCCTGGTTTCCAGATTATTATTCTGGGGTGATGTACACAGTCCTATATTCTGGTAGGGTAACTGCTCCTGGGATACAGATCAATGCACTGGGGTGGTGTACACAGTCCCAATCGCTGGGAGAGTAACTGCTCCTGGGTTATAGATCAATGCACTGGGGTGGAGTACACAGACCTACATGCTGGAAGGGTAACTGTTCCTGGGTTATAGATCAATGCACTGGGGTGGCGTACACAGCCCTACATGCTGGGAGGGTAACTGCACCTGGTTTACAGATCAATGCATTGGGGTGGGCTACACAGTCCTACATGTTGGGAGGGTAACTGCTCCTGGGTTACAGATGAATGCACTGGGGTAGGGGACTCAGCCGTACATGCTAGGAGGGTAAATGCTCCTGGGTTGCAGATCAATTCACTGGGGTGGTGTTCACAGTCCGACATGCTTGGAGGGTAACGGCTCCTGGGTTACAGATCAATGCACTGGGGTTGTGTACACAGTCCTACATGCTGGGAGAGTAACTGCGCCTTGGTAACACCTCAATGCACTGGGGTGGTGTACACTGTCCTCCATGCTGGGAGAGTAACTGCTCCTGGGTTGCACATCAACGCACTGGGGTGGGGGACACAGTCCTACATGCTGGGAGTGGAACTGCTCATGGGTCACAGATCAATGCACTGGGTTGGGGTACACTTTCCTACAGGCTGGGATGGTAACTGCTCCTGCGTTACAGATCAATGCACTGTTGTGTGGTATACATTTCTAAACGCTGGGAGGGTAACTGTTCCTGGTTACAGATCAAGGCTCTGGGATGGTGTACACAGTCCTACATGCTGGGAGGGTAACTGCCTCTGGGGAATAGAGCAATGCACTGGGGTGTTGTACACAGTGGTACACGCTGGGAGTGGAGCTGCTCCTGGGTTACTGATCAATGCACTGGGATGGTGTACACAGTCCTACATGCTGGGAGGATAACTGCTCCTGGGTTACAGATTAATGCACTGGGGTAGGGTACACAGTCCTACAGATCAATGCACTGGGGTGTTGTACACAGTCCTACATGGTGGGAGGGTAACTGCTCCTGGGTACAGATCAATGCACTGGGGTGGTGTACACTGTCCAACATGCTGGGAGAGTAACTTCTCCTGGGTTATAGATCAATGCACTGGGGTGGGGTACACATTCCTAAACGCAGGGCGGGTAACTGCTCCTGGTTTACAGATCAAGGCACTGGCTTGGGGTGCACAGTCCAAGATGCTGGGAGGGTAACTGCCTCTGGGGAATAGATCAATGCACTGGGGTGTTGTACACAGTTGTACACGCTGGGAGTGGAATTGCTCCTGGGTTACTGATCAATGCACTGGGATGGTGTACATAGTCCGAGATGCTGGGAGGATAACTGCTCCTGGGTTACAGGTCAATGCACTGGGGTGGGGGACACAGTCCTACATGCTGGGAGTGTAACTGCTCCAGGTTTACAGATCAAGGCACTGGGTTGGGGTGCACAGACCTACATGCTGGGAGGGTAACTGCTTCTGGT